>NW_012290592.1:0-11541 GCF_000151885.1 Dipodomys ordii | reverse complement strand
GAAGCAGAAGCAGCAGAAGCAGAAGCAGAAGAAAAAGAAGAAGCATAAGAAGTTTTAAATAGAAGCAGATGGAGAAACAGAAGAAGGAGAAGGAGCAGCAGAAGGTGAAGCAGAAGGAGATGCAGAAGCAGAAAGAGAAGCAGAAACAGAAGGAGAAGTTGGAGAATCAGAAGAAGCAGAAGCAGAAAGAGAAGCAGAAGAGGGAGAAGGAGAAGCAGAAGCAGAAGGACAATCAGGAGAAGCAGAAGAAGCAGAAGCTGGAGAAGCAGAAGAAGAAGAAGAAACAGAAGAAGGAGAAGGAGCAGAAGGAGAAGCAAAAGCAGGAGAAGCAGAAATAGAAACAGAAGCAGAAGAAGCAGTAGCAGGAGAAGCAGAAGCAAAAGAAACAGAAGAAGCTGAAGAAGCAGAAGGAGAACCTGAAGCAGAAGGACAAGCAGAAGCATCAGAAGCTGGAAAAGCAGAAGCAGAAGATACAGAACAATCAGAAGAAGCAGAAGCAGAACGAGAAGCAGAAGAATAAGAAGGAGAAAGAGAAGGATTAGGAGTAGGAGGAGCAGAAGCAGAATTAGAAGCAGAAAGAGAAGCAGAAGGAGAAGCAGAAGGAGAAACAGAAGAAGCAGAAGCAGGAGAAGCAGAAGCAGAAGCAGAATGAGCAGCACAAGAAGGAGAAATTGAAGGAGAAGGAGAATGAGACGGAGAATCAGAAGGAGAAGTAGGAGAAGCAGAAGAAGGAGAAGCAGAAGCAGAAGAAACAGAAGAAGGAGAAGAGCAGAAGCAGAAGGAGAAACAGAAGCAGAAGGAGAAGCAGAAGAAGCAGAAGCTGAAGCCGAAGAAATGAAAAAGCAGAAAAAGAAGAAGAAGCAGAAGAAGAAGAAGCAGGAAAAGCAGAAGAAGAAGAAGAAGAAGAAGGAGAAGGAGAAAGAGAAGGATTAGGAGTAGGAGAAACAGTCGGATAAGCAGAAGCAGAAAGAGAAGGAGAAGGAGAAGCAGGAGAAGCAGAAGAAGCAGAAGCAGGAGAAGCAGAAGCAGAATGAAAAGCAGAAGAAGGAGAAATTAAAACAGAAGAAGATGCAGAAGGAGAAGCAGAAGCAGAAGCAGAAGCAGAAGGAGAAGCAGAAGAAGGAGAAGGAGTAGCAGAAGGATAAGAATAAAGAGAAACAGAAGGAGAAGCAGGAGAAACAAGAGAAGCATCAGCAGAAGAAATAGAAGAAGGAGAAGAAGCAGAAAGAGAAGCAGAAACAGAAGGAGAAGCAGAAATAGAAGCAAAAGAAGCCGAAGAAGCAGAAGCAGAACCTGAAGCGGAAGGAGAAGCAGAAGAAGCAGAATCTGGAGAAGAAGAAGGAGAACCAGAAGGAGAAGCAGAAGCAGAAACAGAAGCAAAAGCAGAAGGAGAAGCAGAAGAAACAGAAGAAGCAGAAGCAGTAGCAGAAGAAGCTGAAGATGCAGAAGCAGAAAGAGAAGCAGAAGGAATAGCAGAAGAACGAGAAGGAGAAGGAGAAACAGAAGGAGGAGAAGAAGGAGAAGCAGAAGGAGAATCAGAAAAGGCAAAAGAAGCAGAATCAGACGGAGAAGCAGGAAAAGCAGAAGAAGCAGAAGCAAAAGGAGAAGCAGAAGTAGGAGAAGGAGAAGGAGGAGAAGCAGAAGCAGAAGGAGAAGCAGAAGCGGAATGAGAAGCAGAAAGAGAAGCAGGAGAAGCACAAGAAGCAGAAGCAGGAGAAGCCAAAAGAGAAGAAGCAGAAGAAGCAGAATCAGAATCAGAAGTAGAAGCAGAAGCAGAAGGAGAAGCAGCAGAAGAAGTAGAATCATAAATTCAGGCAGGAGAAACAGAAGAAGCAGAAGCAGAAAGAGAAGGAGAATGAGAAGGAGAAGCAGAAGAAGCAGAAGCAGGAGAAGCAGAAGCAGAATGAAAAGCAGAAGAAGGAGAAATTGAAACAGAAGATGCAGAAGAAGAAGCAGAAGCAGTAGTAGAAGCAGAAGAAGGAGAAGCAGAAGGAGAAGCATAAAGAGAAACAGAAGGAGAAGCAGGAGAAGCAGAAGCAGGAGAAGCAGAATCAGAAGAAATAGAAGAAGGAGAAGAAGCAGAAGCAGAAACAGAAGAAGAAACAGAAGGAGAAGCAAAAATAGAAGCAGAAGAAGCCGAAGAAGCAAAAGCAGAACCTAAAGCAGAAGGAGAAGCAGGAGAAGCAGAAGAAGCAGAATCTGGAGAAGAAGAAGGAGAACCAGAAGGAGAAGCAGAAGCAGAAAGAGAAGCAAAAGCAGAAGGAGAAGCAGAAGGAGAAGCATAAGAAAGAGAAGAAGCAGAATCAGTAGCAGAAGAAGCTGAAGATGCAGAACCAGAAAGAGAAGCAGAAGGAATAGCAGAAGAACGAGAAGGAGAAACAGAAGGAGAAGCAGAAGGAGAAGCAGGAAAAGCAGAAGAAACAGAAGCAGACGGAGAAGCAGAAGAAGGAGAAGGAGAAGCCGAAGGGGAAGAAGAAGCAGAAGGAAAAGCACAAGCAGAAGGAGATGCAGAGGGAGAAGCAGGAGATGCAGAAGAAGCAGAAGCACAAGGAGAAGAAGAAGGAGAAGAATCAGAATCAGAAGAAGCAGAAGCAGAAATAGAAAGAGAAGCCGACGAAGAGAAGCAGAACGAGAAGCAGGAGAAGCAGAAGAAGCAGAAGCGGGAGAAGCAGAAGAAGAAACGGAAGAAGGAGAAGGAGCAGAAGCAGAAGGAGAAGCAGAAAGAGAAGCAGGAAAAGCAGAAGAAGCAGAAGCAGGAGAAGCAGAAGGAGAAGAAACAGGAGAAGGACAAGAAGCAGAAGCAGAAGGAGAAGCAGAAACAGAAGGAAAAGCAGAAACAGAAAGAGGGGAAGCCGAAGAAGCAGAAGCAGAAGAAGCAGAAGCATAAGAATCCGAAGAAGCAGAAGCAGAACCTGAAGGAGAAGGAGAAGCAGGAGAAGCAGAAGAAGCCGAATCTGGAGAAGCAGAATGAGAAGCTGAAGTAGAAGCAGAAGCAGAAGCAGAAAGAGAATCAAAAGCAGAAGGAGAAGCAGAGAAACAGAAGAAGCAGAAGCAGTTGCAGCAGAAGCAGAAGGAGAAGCAGAAGAAAAAGCAGAAGAACGAGAAGGAGAAGGAGACACAGGAGAAGGAGACAGAAGGAGAGGCAGAAGGAGAATCAGAAGGAGAAGCAGAAGAAGCAGAAGGAGAAGCAGAAGGAGAAACAGAAGCAGAAGAAACAGCAGAAAGAGAAGCAGAAGCAGAAGAAAATGCAGAAGGAGAAGCAGAAGAAGCAGAAGCAGAAGGAGAAGTAGAAGAAGGAGAAGGAGAAGGAAGAGCCGCAGAAGCAATAGGAGAAGCAGAAAGAGAAGCAGAAGAAGAATGAGAAGCAGAAAGAGAAGCAGTAGAAGCAGAAGAAGCAGGAAAAGCAGAATCAGAAGAAAGAGAAGAAGAAGAAGACGAAGAAGAAGAAGAAGAAGAAGCAGCAGCATAAGGAGAAGCATAAGGAGAAGCATAAGGAGAAGTATAAGGAGAAGCAGTAGAAGCAGAAGAAGCAGAAGCAGGAGAAGCAGAAGCAGAAGAAAAAGAATAAGCAAAAGAAGCAGAAGCAGAAGCAGTGGGAGAAGCAGAAGAAGGAGAAGGAGAAGGATCAGCAGAAGGAGAAAGAGAAGCAGAAAGAGAAGCAGAAACAGAAGGAGAACAAGAAGGAGAAGCAGGAGAATCAGAAGAAGCAGAAAGAGAAGGAGAAGAAGGAGAAGCAGAAGTAGAATCAGAAGAAACAGAAGAAAAAGAAGAAGAAGAAACAGAAGCAAAAAAAACAGAAGAAGGAGAAGAGCAGAAGCAGAAGCAGAAGGAGAAGCAGAAGCGGAAGGAGAAGCAGAAAGAGAAGCAGGAGAAGCAGAAGAAGCAGGAGAAACAGAAGCAGAAGAAACAGGAGAAGCCGAAGAAGCAGAAGCAGAATCTGAAGCAGAAGGAGAAACAGATGAAGCACAATCTGAAGCAGAAGCAGAAGAAACAGAAATAGTAGAATAAGCAGAAGCAGAAGCACCAGGAGAATCAGAAGAAGAAGAAGAAGGCGAAAGAGAAGGATTAGGAGTAGGAGAAGCAAAAGGATAAGCAGAAGCAGAAAGAGATGCAGAAGGAGAAGCAGCACGAGAAGTAGGAGAAGCAGGAGAAGCAGAAGCAGGAGAAGCAGAAGAAATAGAAGACGCAGAAGCAGAATGAGAAGCAGACGGAGAAATTGAAGCAGAAGCAGAAGGAGAAGCAGAAGCAGAAGGAGAAGCAGAAGAAGGAGAAAGAGAAGGAGAAGCAGAACGAGAAGCAGAACGAGAAGCTGGAGAACCCGAAGCAGGAGAAGCAGAAGCAGGAGAAGCAGAAGCAGAAGAAACAGAAGAAGGAGAAGAAGCTGAAGCAGAAGGAGAAGCAGAAACAGAAGGAAAAGCAGAAAGGGAAGCACGAGAAGCAGAAGAAGCAGCAGCAGGAGAAGCAGAAGCAGAAGAAGCCGAAAAAGCAAAAGCAGAACCTGAAGCAGAAGGAGAAGCAGGAGAAGCAGAAGAAGCAGAATCTGGAGAACCAGAAGGAGAAGCAGAAGCAGAAAGAGAAATAGTAGAATAAGCAGAAGCAGAAGCAGCAGGAGAAGCAGAAGAAGAAGACGGAGAAGGAGAGAGAAGGATGAGGAGTAGGAGAAGCAAAAGGATAAGCAGAAGCAGAAAGAGACGCAAAAGGAAAAGCAGCACGAGAAGTAGGAGAAGCAGGAGAAGCAGAAGCAGGAGAAGCAGAAGAAAAAGAAGACGCAGAAGTAGAATGAGAAGCAGAAGGAGAAATTGAAACAGAAGCAGAAGCAGAAGGAGAAGCATAAGACGGAGAAGGAGAAGCAGAAAGAAAAGCAGAAAGAGAAGCAGAACGAGAAGCAGGAGAAGCAGAAGCAGGAGAAGCAGAAGCAGAAGAAACAGAAGAAGGAGAAGAAGAAGAAGCAGAAGGAGAAGCAAAAACAGAAAGAGAAGCAGAAAGAGAAGGTGCGGAAGCAGAAGAAGCAGCAGCAGGAGAAGCAGAAGCATAAGAATCCGAAGAAGCAGAAGCAGAACCTGAAGCAGAAGGAGAAGCAGGAGAAGCAGAAGAAGCAGAATCTGCAGAAGCAGAAGGAGAAGCAGAAGCAGAAAGAGAACCAAAATCAGAAGGAGAAGCAGAAGAAACAGAAGAAACAGAAGAAGTAGCAGAAGAAGCTGAAGATGTAGAAGCAGAAAAAGAAGCACAAGAAATAGCAGAAGAACGAGAAGGAGAAGGAGAAACAGAAGGAGAAGCAGAAGCAGAAGCAGAAAAAGAATCAGGAAAAGCAGAAGCAGAAACAGACGGAGAAGCAGAAGAAGGAGAAGGAGAAGCAGAAGCAGAAGAAAAAGCACAAGGAAAAGAACAAGCAGGAGGAGATGCAGAAGGAGAAGCAGGAGAAGCAGAAGAAGCAGAAGCAGAAGGAGAAGAACTAAAGAGAAGAAGCAGAAGCGGGAGAAGCAGAAGTAGAAAGAGAAGCCGACGAAGAGAAGCAGAACGAGAAGCAGGAGAAGCAGAAGAAGCAGAAGCGGGAGAAGCAGAAGAAGTAGAAACAGAAGAAGGAGAAGGAGCAGAAGCAGAAGGAGAAGCAGAAGCAGAAGGGGAAGCAGTAAGAGAAGCAGGAAAAGCAGAAAAGCAGAAGCAGGAGAAGCAGAAGCAGAAGAATCCGAAGAAGCAGAAGCAGAACCTGAAGAAGAAGGAGAAGCAGGAGAAGCAGAAGAAGCAGAATCTGGAGAAGCAGAATGACAAGCTGAAGGAGAAGCAGAAGCAGAAAGAGAATCAAAAGCAGAAGGAGAAGCAGAAGAAACAGAAGAAGCAGAAGCAGTAGCAGTTACAGCAAAAGCAGAAGGAGAAGCAGAAGGAAAAGCAGGAGAACGAGAAGGAGAAGGAGAAACAGAGGCAGAAGCAGAAGGAGAAGCAGAAGCAGAAGAAAGAGCATAAGGACAAGCACAAGCAGAAGGAGATGCAGAACGAGAAGCAGGAGAAGCAGAAGAAGCAGAAGATGAAGGAGAAGCAGAAGTAGGAGAAGGAGAAGGAGGAAAAGCAGAAGCAGAAGGAGAAGCAGAAGCGGAATGAGAAGCAGAAAGAGAAGCAGGAGAAGCACAAGATGCAGAAGCAGGAGAAGCCGAAAGAGAAGAAGCAGAAGAAGCACAAACAGAAGCAGAAGTAGATGCAGAAGCAGAAGGAGAAGCAGCAGAAGAAGTAGAACCAGAAATTCAGGCAGGAGAAACAGAAGAAGCAGAAGCAGAAAGAGAAGCAAAAAGAGAAGCAGAAGGAGAAGTAGAAGAAACAGCAGAAGGAGAAGCAGCAGAAGAAGCAGAAAAACAAGCAGGAGAAGCAGAAGCAGAAAGAGAAGTACAAGCAGAAGCAGCAGAAGCAGAAGAAGAAGCAGTAGAAGCATAAGAAGCAGAAGCAGGAGAAGCAGAAGCAGAAGAACAAGAAGCATAAGAAGCAGAAGCAGAGGGAGAAACAGAAGAAGGAGAAGGAGCAGCAGAAGGTGAAGCAGAAGGAGATGGAGAAGCAGAAAGAGTAGCAGAAACAGAAGGAGAAGAAGAAGGATTAGTTGGAGAATCAGAAGAAGCAGAAGCAGAAAGAGAAGCAGAAGAAGGAGAAGGAGAAGCAGAAGCAGAGGAAAGGAAGAAGAAGCAGAAGATGCAGAAGCGGGAGAAGCAGAAGAAGAAGAAGAAACAGAACAAGGACAAGGAGCAGAAGGAGAAGCAGAAGGAGAAGCTGAAAGAGAATCAGAAGAAGCAGTAGCAGGAGAAGCAGAAGCAGAAGAAACAGAAGAAGCTGAAGAAGCAGAAGCAGGACCTGAAGCAGAAGAAACATAACAAGCAGAAGAAGCAGTAGCAGAAGCAGAACGAGAAGCAGAAGAAGAAGAAGGAGAAGGAGAAAGAGAAGGATTAGGAGTAGGAAGAGCAGAAGGAGAATCAGAAGCAGAACGAGAAGAAGAAGGAGCAGCAGAAGGAGAAGCAGAAGGAGAAGCAGAAGGAGAAGCAGAAGAAGGAGAAGCAGAAGCAGAAGAAGCAGCAGAAGGAGAAGCAGAAGCAGAGAAGATGCAGAAGGAGAAGCAGGAGAAGCAGAAGAAGCAAAAGCAGAAGTAGAATCAGAAGAAACAGAAGAAGAAGAAGCAGAAGAAACAGAAGCAAAAGAAACAGAAGAAGGAGAAGAGCAGAAGCAGAAGCAGAAGGAGAAGCAGAAGCAGAAGGAGAAGCAGATAGAGAAGCAGGAGAAGCAGAAGAAGCAGGAGAAGCAGAAGCAGAAGAAACAGAAGAAGCCGAAGAAGCAGAAGCAGAATCTGAAGCAGAAGGAAAAACAGAAGAAGCACAATCTGAAGCAGAAGAAACAGAAATAGTAGAATAAGCAGAAGCAGAAGCAGCAGGAGAAGCAGAAGAAGAAGATGGAGAAGGCGAGAGAGAAGGATTAGGAGTAGGAGAAGCAAAAGGATAAGCAGAAGCAGAAAGAGACGCAGAAGGAAAAGCAGCACGAGAAGTAGGAGAAGCAGGAGAAGCAGAAGCAGGAGAAGCAGAAGAAACAGAAGACGCAGAAGCAGAATGAGAAGAAGAAGGAGAAATTGAAGCAGAAGCAGAAGGAGAAGCAGAAGCAGAAGGAGAAGCATAAGAAGGAGAAGGAGAAGCAGAAAGAAAAGCAGAAAGAGAAGCAGAACGAGAAGCAGGAGAAGCAGAAGCAGGAGAAGCAGAAGCAGAAGAAACAGAAGAAGGAGAAGAAGCAGTAGCAGAAGGAGAAGCAAAAACAGAAGGAGAAGCAGAAAGAGAAGGTGCGGAAGCAGAAGAAGCAGCAGCAGGAGAAGCAGAAGCATAAGAATCCGAAGAAGCAGAAGCAGAACCTGAAGCAGAAGGAGAAGCAGGAGAAGCAGAAGAAGCAGAATCTGCAGAAGCAGAAGGAGAAGCAGAAGCAGGAAGAGAACCAAAATCAGAAGGAGAAGCAGAAGAAACAGAAGATACAGAAGCAGTAGCAGAAGAAGCTGAATATTTTGAAGCAGAAAAAGAAGCACAAGAAATAGCAGAAGAACGAGAAGGAGAAGGAGAAACAGAAGGAGAAGCAGAAGCAGAAGCAGAAAAAGAATCAGGAAAAGCAGAAGAAGCAGAAACAGACGGAGAAGCAGAAAAAGGAGAAGGAGAAGCAGAAGCAGAAGAAGAAGCACAAGGAAAAGCACAAGCAGAAGGAGATGCAGAAGGAGAAGCAGGAGAAGCAGAAGAAGCAGAAGCAGAAGGAGAAGAACTAAAGAGAAGAAGCAGAAGCGGGAGAAGCAGAAGTAGAAAGAGAAGCCGACGAAGAGAAGCAGAACGAGAAGCAGGAGAAGCAGAAGAAGCAGAAGCGGGAGAAGCAGAAGAAGAAGAAGAAACAGAAGAAGGAGAAGGAGCAGAAGCAGAAGGAGAAGCAGAAGCAGAAGGAGAGAAGCAGGAAAAGCAGAAAAGCAGAAGAAGGAGGAGCAGAAGCAGAAGAATACGAAGAAGCAGAAGCAGAAGCAGAACCTGAAGCAGAAGGAGAAGCAGGAGAAGCAGAAGAAGCAGAATCTGGAGAACCAGAATGACAAGTTGAAGGAGAAGCAGAAGCAGAAAGAGAATCAAAAGCAGAAGGAGAAGCAGAAGAAACAGAAGAAGCAGAAGCAGTAGCAGTTGCAGCAGAAGCAGAAGCAGAAGGAAAAGCAGGAGAACGAGAAGGAGAAGGAGACACAGAAGCAGAAGCAGAAGGAGAATCAGAAGGAGAAGCAGAAGAAGCAGAAGGAGAAGCACAAGGAGAAGCAGAAGCAAAAGAAGCAGCAGAAGGAGAAGCAGAAGCAGAAGAAGATGCAGAAGGAGAAGCAGGAGAAGCAGAAGAAGCAGAAGCAAAAGGAGAAAGAAAAGGAGAAGAAGGAGAAGCAGAAGTACAATCAGAAGAAGCAGAAGAAGAAGAAAAAGAAGCAAAACAAACAGAAGAAGGAGAAGAGCAGAAGCAGAAAGAAAAGCAGAAGCAGAAGGAGAAGCAGAAAGAGAAGCAGGAGAAGCAGAAGAAGCAGGAGAAGCAGAAGCAGAAGAAACAGGAAAAGCCGAAGAAGCAGAAGCAGAAGGAGAAACAGAAGAAGCACAATCTGAAGAAGAATCAGAAGAAACAGAAATAGTAGAATAAGCAGAAGCAAAAGCAACCTGAGAAGCAGAAGAAGAAGACGGAGAATTCGAAAGAGAAGGATTAGGAGTAGGAGAAGGAAAAGGATAAGCAGAAGCAGAAAGAGACCCAGAAGGAGAAGCAGCACGAGAATTAGGAGAAGCAGGAGAAGCAGAAGCAGGAGAAGCAGAAGAAACAGAAGACGCAGAAGCAGAATGAGAAGCAGAAGGAGAAATTGAAGCAGAAGCAGAAGCAGAAGAAGCAGAAGGAGAAGAAGAAGAAGGAGAAGGAGAAGGAGAAGCCGAAAGAGAAGCAGTAAGAGAAGCAGAACGAGAAGCAGGAGAAGCAGAAGCAGGAGAAGCAGAAGCAGAAGAAACAAACGAAGGAGAAGAAGCAGAAGCAGAAACAGAATGAAAAGCAGAAAGAGAAGCAGGAGAAGCAGAAGAAGCAGCAGCAGGAGAAGCAGAAGCAGAAGAAGCCGAAGAAGCAGAAGCAGAACCTGAAGCAGAAGGAGAAGCAGGAGAAGCAGAAGAAGCAGAATCTGGAAAAGCAGAAGGAGAAGCAGAAGCAGAAAGAGAAGCAAAAGCAGAAGGAGAAGCAGAAGGAGAAGCAGAAGAAACAGAAGAATCAGAGGCAGTAGCAGAAGAAGCAGAAGATGCAGAAGCAGAAGGAGAAGCAGAAGGAAAAGCAGAAGAACGAGAAGGTGAAGGAGAAACAGAAGGAGAAGCAGAAAGAGTAGCAGAAGAAGGAGCAGAAGAAGGAAAAGCAGCAAGAGAAGCAGAAAGAGCAGCAGAAGGAGAAGCAGGAGATGCAGAAACAGGAGAAGCAGAAGCAGAAGAAACATGAGAAGGACAAGAAGCAGAAGCAGAAGGAGAAGCAAAAACAGAAGGAGAAGCAGAAAGAGAAGGAGGGGAAGCAGAAGAAGCAGAAGCAGGAGAAGCAGAAGCATAAGAATCCGAAGAAGCAGAAGCAGAACCTGAAGCAGAAGGAGAAGCTGGAGAAGCAGAAGAAGAAGAATCTGGAGAAGCAGAATGAGAAGGAGAAGCAGAAGCCGAAAGAGAATCAAAAGCAGAAAGAGAAGCAGAAGAAACAGAAGAAGTAGAAGCAGTAGCAGTTATAGCAGGAGCAGAACGAGAAGCAGAAGGAAAAGCAGAAGAACAAAAAGGAGAAGGAGAAACAGAAGGAGCAGCAGAAGGAGAAGCAGAAAGAGAAGCAGGTAAAGCAGATGAAGAAGAAGCAGAAGGAGAATCAGAAGGAGAAGCAGAGGAACGAGAAGGAGAAGCAGAAGAAGATGCAGAAGGAGAAGCAGAAGCAGAAGGAGAAGAAGGAAAAGCAGAAGAAGCAGAAGCAAAAGGAGAAGCAATAGAAGGAGAAGGAGAACCAGAAGCAGAAGAAGAAGCATAAGGACAAGCACAAGCAGAAGGAGATGCAGAAGGAGAAGCAGGAGAAACAGAAGAAGCAGAAGCTGAAGGAGAAGCAGAAGTAGGAGAAGGAGAAGGAGGAGAAGCAGAAGCAGAAGGAGAAGCAGAAGCGGAATGAGAAGCAGAAAGAGAAGCAGGAGAAGCACAAGAAGCAGAAGCAGGAGAAGCCGAAAGAGAAGAAGCAGAAACAGAAGCAGAAGTAGAAGCAGAAGCAGAAGGAGAATCAGAAGAAGAAGTAGAACCAGAAATTCACGCAGGAGAAACAGAAGAAGCAGAGCAGAAGCAGAAGGCGAAGCAAAAAGAGAAGGAGAAGGAGAAGGAGAAGTAGAAGAACCAGCAGAAGGAGAAGCAGCAGAAGAAGCAGAAATACAAGCAGGAGAAGCAGAAGCAGAAAGAGAAGTAGAAGCAGAAGAAGCAGAAGAAGAAGAAGAAGCAGTAGAAGCATAAGAAGCCGAAGCAGGAGAAGCAGACCCAGAAGAAAAAGAAGAAGCATAAGAAGCAGAAGCAGAGTGAGAAACAGAAGAAGGAGAAGGAGCAGCCGAAGGTGAAGCAGAAGGAGATGCAGAAGGAGAAAGAGAAGCAGAATCAGAAGGAGAAGAATAAGGAGAATTTGGAGAATCAGAAGAAGCAGAAGCAGAAGCAGAAAGAGAAGCAGAAGAAGGAGAAGGAGAAGCAGAAGGAGAAGGACAATTAGGAGAAGCAGAAGAAGCAGAAGAGGGAGAAACAGCAGCAAAAGAAGAAGAAACAGAAGAAGGAGAAGGAGCAGAAGGAGAAGCAGAAGCAGAAGGAGAAGCAGAAAGAGAAGCAGAAGAAGCAGTAGCAGGAGAAGCAGAAGCAGAAGAAACAGAAGAAGCCCAAGAACCAGAAGGAGAACCTGAAGCAGAAGGAGAAGCAGAAGCAGCAGAAGCTGGAAAAGCAGAAGCAGAAGAAACAGAACAAGCAGAAGAAGCAGAAGCAGAACGAGAAGCAGAAGAAGAAGAAGGAGAAAGATGAT
>NW_012290591.1:0-11553 GCF_000151885.1 Dipodomys ordii | reverse complement strand
GAGAAGCAGGAGATGCACAAGAAGCAGTAGCAGGAGAAGCCGAATGAGAAGAAGCAGAAGTAGTAGAAACAGAAGCAGAAGTAGAAGCAGTAGCAGAAGGAGAAGCAGCAGTATAAGTAGAACCAGAAATTCAGGCAGGAGAAACAGAAGTAGCAGAAGCAGAATGAGAAGCAATAAGGGAAGCAGAAGGAGATGTAGAAGAAGCAGCAGAAGGAGAAGCAACAGAAGAAGCAGAAAAACAAGCAGGAGAAGCAGAAGCAGAAAGAGAAGTAGAAGCAGAAGAAGCAGAAGCAGAAGAAGAAGCAGTAGAAGCATAAGAAGCAGAAGCAGGAGAAGCAGAAGCAGAAGAACTAGTAGAAGCATAAGTAGCAGAAGCAGAAGCAGTGGGAGAAACAGAAGAAGGAGAAGGAGCAGCAGAAGGTGAAGCAGAAGGAGATGGAGAAGCAGAAAGAGAAGCATAAACAGAAGGAAAAGAAGAAGGATTAGTTGAAGAATGAGAAGAAGCAGAAGCAGAAAGAGAAGCAGAAGAAGGAGAAGGAGAAGCATAAGCAGAGGAAAGTAAGGAGAAGCAGAAGAAGCAGAAGCGGGAGAAGCAGAAGTAGACGATGAAACAGAAGAAGGAGAAGGAGCAGAAGGAGAAGCAGAAGCAGAAGGAGAAGCAGAAAGAGAAGGAGAAGAAGCAGTAGCAGGAGAAGCAGAAGCAGAAGAAAGAGAAGAAGCTGAAGAAGCAGAAGCAGGACCTGAAGCAGAAGAAACAGAACAAGCAGAAGAAGCAGTAGTAGAAGCAGAACGAGAAGCAGAAGTAGAAGAAGGAGAAGGAGAAAGAGAAGGATTAGGAGTAGGAAGAGCAGAAGGAGAATCAGAAGCAAAACGAGAAGCAGAAGGAGCAGCAGAAGGAGAAGCAGAAGGAGAAGCAGAAGAAGGAGAAACAGAAGCAGAAGAGAAGCAGAAGAGATCAGAAGAGAGCAGAGAGGAGAAACAGAGCAGAGAAGCAGCAGAAGGAGAAGGAGAAGCAGAAGAAGATGCAGAAGGAGGAGCAGGAGAAGCAAAAGAAGCAAAAGCAGGAGAAGCAGAAGTAGGAGAAGGAGAAGGAGAAGGAAGGGCAGCAGAAGGAATAGGAGAAGCAGAAGGAGAAGCAGAAACAGAGTGAGAAGCAGAAAGAGAAGCAGTAGAAGCAGAAGAAGCAGCAAAAGCAGAAGCAGACGAAAGAGAAGAAGAAGAAGAAGAAGAAGAAGAAGAAGAAGAAGAAGAAGAAGAAGAAGAAGAAGACGAAAAAGAAGTAGAAGACGAAGAAGAAAAAAAAGAAGAAGAAAAAGAAGAAGAAGAAGAAGAAGAAGAAGAAGAAGAAGAAGAAGAAGAAGAAGAAGAAGAAGAAGAAGAAGAAGAAGCATAAGGAGAAGCATAAGGAGAAGCATAAGGAGAAGCATAAGGAGATGCAGTAGAAGCAGAAGAAGCAAAAGCTGGAGAAGCAGAAGCAGAAGAAAAAGAATAAGCAAAAGAAGCAGAAGCAGAAGCAGAAAGAGGAGAAGAAGGAGAAGCAGAAGTAGAATCAGAAGAAACAGAAGAAGAAGCAGCAGAAGAAACAGAAGCAAACGAAACAGAAGAAGGAGAAGAGCAGAAGCAGAAGCAGAAGGAGAAGCAGAAGCAGAAGGAGAAGCAGAAAGAGAAGCAGGAGAAGCAGAAGAAGCAGGAGAAGCAGAAGCAGAAGAAACAGGAGAAGCCGAAGAAGCAGAAGCAGAATCTGAAGCAGGAGAAACAGAAGCAGAAGCAGAAGTAATAGAAATAGTAGAATAAGCTGAAGCAAAAGCAGCAGGTGAAGCAGAAGAAGAAGAAA
Source organism: Dipodomys ordii (assembly GCF_000151885.1). Taxonomy (NCBI): domain Eukaryota; kingdom Metazoa; phylum Chordata; class Mammalia; order Rodentia; family Heteromyidae; genus Dipodomys; species Dipodomys ordii. The sequence goes on along the minus strand of NW_012290591.1, from coordinate 9,719 downwards.
GAGAAGGCGAAAGAGAAGGATTAGGAGTAGGAGAAGCAAAAGGATAAGCAGAAGCAGAAAGAGACGCAGAAGGAGAAGCAGCACGAGAAGTAGGAGAAGCAGGAGAAGCAGAAGCAGAAGAAGCAGAAGAAACAGAAGACGCAGAAGCAGAATGAGAAGCAGAAAGAGAAATTGAAGCAGAAGCAGAAGCAGAAGGAGAAGCAGAAGAAGGAGAAGGAGAAGCAGAAAGAGAAGCAGAAAGAGAAGCAGAACGAGAAGCAGGAGACGCAGAAGCAGGAGAAGCAGAAGCAGAAGAAACAGAAGAAGGCGAAGAAGCAGAAGCAGAAGGAGAAGCAGAAACAGAAGGAAGAGCAGAAAGAGAAGCAGGAGAAACAGGAGAAGCAGCAGCAGGAGAAGCAGAAGCAGAAGAAGCTGAAGAAGCAGAAACAGAACCTGAAGCAGAAGGGGAAGCAGGAGAAGCAGAAGAAGCAGAATCTGGAGAAGCAGAAGGAGAAGCAGAAGCAGAAAGAGAAGCAAAAGCAAAAGGAGAAGCAGAAGAAACAGAAGAAGCAGAGGCAGTACCAGAAGAAGCAGAAGATGCAGAAGCAGAAGGAAAAGCAGAAGAACGAGAAATAGAAGGAGAAGGAGAAACAGGAGAAGCAGAAAGAGAAGCAGAAGAAGGAGCAGGAGAAGGAAAAGCAGCAGGAGAAACAGAAAGAGCAGCAGAAGGAGAAGCAGGAGATGCAGAAACAGGAGAAGCAGAAGCAGAAGAAAAAGGAGAAGGACAAGAGGCAGAAGCAGAAGGAGAAGCAGAAACAGAAAGAGAAGCAGAAGCAGAAAGAGAAGGAGGGGAAGCAGAAGAATCAGAAGCAGGAGAGGCAGAAGCTTAAGAATCCGAAGAAGCAGAGGCAGAACCTGAAGCAGAAGGAGAAGCAGGAGAAGCAGAAGAAGCAGATCTGGATAAGCAGAATGAGAAGCAGAAGCAGAAGCGGAAAGAGAATTAAAAGCAGAAGGAGAAGCAGAAGAAACAGAAGAAGTAGAAGCAGTAGCAGTTGTAGCAGAAGCAGAAGGAGAAGAAGAAGGAAAAGCAGAAGAACAAGAAGGAGAAAGAGAAACAGAAGGAGACGCAGAAAGAGAAGCAGGTAAAGCAGAAGAAGAAGAAGCAGAAGGAGAAGCAGAACCTGAAGCAGAAGGAGAAGCAGTAGAAGCAGAAGAAGCAGAATCTGGAGAAGCAGAAGGAGAAGCAGAATCAGAAAGAGAAGCAAAAGCAGAAGGAGAGCAAAAGGAGAAGCAGAAGAAACAGAAGAAGCAGAGGCAGTAGCAGAAGAAGCAGAAGATGCAGAAGCAGAAGGAGAAGCAGAAGGAAAAGCAGAAGAACGAGAAGGAGAAGCAGAAAGAGAAGCAGAAGAAGGAGCAGGAGAAGGAAAAGCAGCAGGAGAAGCAGAAAGAGCAGCAGAAGGAGAAGCAGGAGATGCAGAAACAGGAGAAGCAGAAGCAGAAGAAACAGGAGAAGGACAAGAAGCAGGAGAAGCAGAAGAAGCAGAATCTGGAGAATCAGAAGGAGAAGCAGAAGGAGAAGCAGAAGCAGAAAGAGAATCAAAAGCAGAAGGAGAAGCAGACAGGAGAAGCAGAAGAAGCAGAATCTAGAGAAGCAGAGGAGAAGCAGAAGGAGAAGCAGAAGCAGAAAGAGAATCAAAAGCAGAAGGAGAAGCAGAAGAAACAGAAGTAGAAGCAGTAGCAGTGGTAGCAGAAGTAGAAGGAGAAGCAGAAGGAAAAGCAGAAGAACAAGAAGGTGAAGGGAAACAGAAGTAGAAGCAGTAGGAGAATAAGAAGGAGAAGCAGAAGAAGGAGAAGTAGAAGCAGAAGAAGATGCAGAAGGAGAAGCAGAAGAAGCAGAAGCAGAACGAGAAGCAGGAAAAGCAGAAGAAGCAGAAGCAGAAGGAGAAGCAAAAGAAGGAGAAGGAGAAGGAGAAGCAGAGGCAGAAGAAGAAGCATAAGGAGAAGCATAAGGAGAAACATAAGAAGAAGTATAAGGAGAAGCAGTAGAAGCAGAAGAAGCAGAAGCAGGAGAAGCAGAAGCAGAAGAAAAAGAATAAGCAAAAGAAGCAGAAGCAGAAGCAGTGGGAGAAGCAGAAGAAGAGAAGGAGCAGCAGAAGGAGAAGTTGAAGCAGAAAGAGAAGCAGAAACAGAAGGAGAACAAGAAGGAGAAGCAGGAGAACCAGAAGATGCAGGAGAAGAAGAAGCAGAAGAAACAGGAGAAGCCGAAGAAGCAGAAGCAGAATCTGAAGCAGAAGGAGAAACAGAAGAAGCACAATCTGAAGCAGAAGCAGAAGAAACAGAAATAGTAGAATAAGCAGAAGCAGAAGCACCAGGACAAGCAGAAGAACAAGAAGGAGAAGGCGAAAGAGAAGGATTAGGAGTAGGAGAAGCAAAAGCATAAGCTGAAGCAGAAAGAGACGCAGAAGGAAAAGCAGCACGAGAAGTAGGAGAAGCAGGAGAAGCAGAAGCAAGAGAAGCAGAAGAAACAGAAGAACGCAGAAGCAGAATGAGAAGCAGAAGGAGAAATTGAAGCAGAAGGAGAAGGAGAAGTAGAAGCAGAAAGAGAAGCAGAACGAGAAGCAGGAGAAGCAGAAGCAGGAGAAGCAGAAACAGAAGAAGGAGAAGAAGCAGAAGCAGAAGGAGAAGCAGAAACAGAAGGAAAAGCAGAAAGAGAAGCAGAAGAAGCAGCAGCAGGAGAAGCCGAAGAAGCAGGAGAAGCCGAAGCAGAAGAAGCCGAAGAAGCAGAAGCAGAACCTGAAGCAGAAGGAGAAGCAGAAGAAGCAGAATCTGGAGAAGCAGAAGGAGAAGCAGAAGCAGAAAGAGAAGCTAAAGCAGAAGGAGAAGCAGAATGAGAAGCAGAAGAAACAGAAGAAGCAGAGGCAGTAGCAGAAGAAGCAGAAGATGCAGAAGCAGAAGGAGAAGCAGAAGGAAAAGCAGAAGAACGAGAAGGAGAAGGAGAAAGAGAAACAGAATGAGAAGCAGAAAGAGAAGCAGAAGAAGGAGCAGGAGAAGGAAAAGCAGCAAGAGAAGCAGAAAGAGAAGCAGAAGGAGAAGCAGGAGATGCAGAAACAGGAGAAGCAGAAGTAGAAGAAACAGGAGAAGGACAAGAAGCAGAAGCAGAAGGAGAAGCAGAAACAGAAGGAGAAGCAGAAAGAGAAGGAGGGGAAGCAGAAGAAGCAGAAGCAGACGGAGAAGCAGAAGAAGGAGAAGGAGAAGCCAGAGCAGAAGAAGAAGCAGAAGGAAAAGCACAAGCAGAAGGAGATGCAGAAGGAGAAGCAGGAAATGCAGAAGACACAGAAGCAGAAGGAGAAGAAGAAGGAGAAGAATCAGAATCAGAAGAAGCAGAAGCAGAAATAGAAAGAGAAGCCGACGAAGAGAAGCAGAACGAGAAGCTGGAGAAGCAGAAGAAGCACAAGCGGGAGAAGCAGAAGAAGAAGAAACAGAAGAAGGAGAAGGAGCAGAAGCAGGAAAAGCAGAAAGAGAAGCAGGAAAAGCAGAAGAAGCAGAAGCAGGAGAAGCAGAAGGAGAAAAAACAGGAGAAGGACAAGAAGCAGAAAGAGAAGCAGTAGAAGCAGAAGAAGCAGGAAAAGCAGAAGCAGAAGAAAGAGAAGAAGAAGAAGACGAAGAAGAAGAAGAAGCAGCAGCAGCATAAGGAGAAGCATAAGGAGAAGTATAAGGAGAAGCAGTAGAAGCAGAAGCAGGAGAAGCTGAAGCAGAAGAAAAAGAATAAGCAAAAGAAGCAGAAGCAGAAGCAGTGAGAGAAGCAGAAGAAGAAGAAGGAGAAGGAGCAGCAGAAGGAGAAGCAGAAGCAGAAAGAGAAGCAGAAACAGAAGGAGAACAAGAAGGAGAAGCAGGAGAATCAGAAGAAGCAGAAAGAGAAGGAGAAGAAGGAGAAGCAGAAGTAGAATCCGAAGAAACAGAAGAAGAAGAAGAAGAAGAAGAAGAAGAAGAAACAGAAGCAAAAGAAACAGAAGAAGGAGAAGAGCAGAAGCAGAAGCAGAAGGAGAAGCAGAAGCAGAAGGAGAAGCAGAAAGAGAAGCAGGAGAACCAGAAGAAGCAGGGGAAGTAGAAGCAGAAGAAACAGGAGAAGCCGAAGAAGCAGAAGCAGAATCTGAAGCAGAAGGAGAAACAGAAGTAGCACAATCTGAAGCAGAAACAGAAGAAACAGAAATAGTAGAATAAGCAGAAGCAGAAGCTCCAGGAGAAGCAGAAGAACAAGAAGGAGAAGGCAAAAGAGAAGGATTAGGAGTAGGAGAAGCCAAAGGATAAGCAGAAGCAGAAAGAGACGCAGTAGGAGAAGCAGCACGAGAAGTAGGAGAAGCAGGAGAAGCAGAAGCAGGAGAAGCAGAAGAAAAAGAAGACGCAGAAGCAGAATGAGCAGCAGAAGGAGAAATTGAAGCCGAAGCAGAAGGAGAAGCAGAAGCAGAAGGAGAAGCAGAAGAAGGAGAAGGAGAAACAGAAAGAGAAACCGAACGAGAAGCAGGAGAAGCAGAAGCAGGAGAAGTTGAAGAAGCAGAAGCAGAACCTGAAGCAGAAGGAGAAGCAGGAGAAGCAGAAGAAGCAGAATCTGGAGAAGCAGAAGGAGAAGCAGGAGAAGCAGAAGAAGCAGAATCTGGAGAAGCAGAAGGAGAAGTAGAAGCAGAAAGAGAAGCAAAAGCAGAAGGAGAAGCAGAATGAGAAGCAGAAGAAACAAAAGAAGCAGAGGCAGTAGCAGAAGAAGCAGAAGATGCAGAAGCAGAAGGAAAAGCGGATGAACGAGAAGGAGATGGAGAAGGAGAAACAGAAGGCGAAGCAGAAAGAGAAGCAGAAGAAGGAGCAGGAGAAAGAAAAGCAGCAGGAGAAGCAGAAAGAGCAGCAGAAGGAGAAGCAGGAGATGCAGAAACAGGAGAAGCAGAAGCAGAAGAAACAGGAGAAGGACAAGACGCAGAAGCAGATGGAGAAGCAGAAACAGAAGGAGAAGCAGAAAGAGAAGTAGGGGAAGCAGAAGAAGCAGAAGCAGGAGAAGCAGAAGCATAAGAATCCGAAGAAGCAGAAGCAGAACCTGAAGCAGAAGGAGAAGCAGATGAAGCAGAAGAAGCAGAATCTGGAGAAGCAGAATGAGAAGCAGTAGGAGAAGCAAAAGCAGAAAGAGAATCAAAAGCAGAAGGAGAAGCAGAAGAAACAGAAGAAGTAGAAGCCGTAGCAGTTGTAGCAGAAGCAGAACGAGAAGCAGAAGGAAAAGCAGAAGAACAGGAAGGAGAAGGAGAAACAGAAGGAGAAACAGAAGGAGAAGCAGAAGGAGAAGCAGGTAAAGCAGCAGAAGAAGAAGCAGAAGGAGAATCAGAAGGAGAAGCAGAAGAAGGAGAAGCAGAAGAAGATGCAGAAGGAGAAGCAGGACTAGCAGAAGAAGCAGAAGCAGAAGGAGAAGAAGGACAAACAGAAGAAGCAGAAGCAAAAGGAGAAGCAAAAGAAGGAGAAGGAGAAGGAGAAGCAGAAGCAGAAGAAGAAGCAGAAGGAGAAGAAGGACAAACAGAAGAAGCAGAAGCAAAAGGAAAAGCAAAAGAAGGAGAAGGAGAAGGAGAAGCAGAAGGAGAAGCAGAAGAAGAAGCATAAGACAAGCACAAGCAGGAGATGCAGAAGGAGGAGCAGGAGAAGCAAAAGAAACAGAAGCTGAAGGAGAAGCAGAAGTAGGAGAAGGAGAAGGAGGAGAAGCAGAAGGAGAAGCAGAAGCGGAATGAGAAGCAGAAAGAGAAGCAGGAGAAGCACAAGAAGCAGAAGCAGGAGAAGCCGAAAGAGAAGAAGCAGAAACAGAAGCAGAAGTAGAAGCAGAAGCAGAAGGAGAAGCAGCAGAAGAAGTAGAACTAGAAATTCAGGCAGGAGAAACAGAAGAAGTAGAAGCAGAAGTAGAAGGAGAAGCAAAAAGAGAAGCAGAAGAAGTAGAAGAAGAAGCAGAAGGAGAAGCAGCAGAAGAAGCAGAAAAAGAAGTAGGAGAAGCAGAAGCAGAAAGAGAAGTAGAAGCAGAAGAAGCAGAAGAAGCAGAAGAACAGAAGAAGAAGCAGTAGAAGCATAAGAATCAGAAGCAGGAGAAGCAGAACCAGAAGAAAAAGAAGAAGCATAAGAAGCACAAGCAGATGGAGAAACAGAAGAAGGAGAAGGAGCAGCAGAAGGTGAAGTAGAAGGAGATGCAGAAGCAGAAAGAGAAGCAGAAATAGAAGAAGAAGAAGGAGAAGTTGGAGAATCAGAAGAAGCAGAAGCAGAAAGAGAAGCATACGAAGGAGAAGGAGAAGCAGAAGGAGAAGGACAAGCAGGAGAAGCAGAAGAAGCAGAAGCGGGAGAAGCAGAAGAAGAAGAAGAAGAAGAAGAAGAAGAAGAAGAAGAAGAAGAAGAAGAAGAAGAAGAAGAAGAAGAAGAAGAAACAGAAGAAGGAGAAGGAGCAGAAGGAGAAGCAGAAGCAGAAAGAGAAGCAGAAGAAGCAGAAGAAGCAGTAGCAGAAGAAGCAGAAGAAACAGAAGAAGCCGAAGAATCAGAAGGAGAACCTGAAGCGGAAGGACAAGCAGAAGCAGCAGAAGCTGGAAAAGCAGAAGCAGAAGAAATCGAACAAGCAGAAGAAGCAGAAGCAGAACGAGAAGCAGAAGAAGAAGGAGAAAGAGAAGGATTAGGAGTAGGAGGAGCAGAAGCAGAATAAGAAGCAGAAAGAGAAGCAGAAGGAGAAAGAGAAGCAGAAGGAGAAGCAGAAGGAGAAACAGAAGAAGCAGAAGCAGGAGAAGCAGAAGCAGAATGAGTAGCACAAGAAGGAGAAATTGAAGGAGAAGGAGAAGGAGACGGAGAAGCAGAAGGAGAAGTAGGAGAAGCAGAAGAAGAAGAAGCAGGAGAAGCAGAAACAGAAGAAACAGAAGGAGAAGAGCAGAAGCAGAAGGAGAAGCAGAAGGAGAAGCAGAAGAAGCAGAAGCTGAAGCAGAAGAAGAAGAAACAGAAAAAGCAGAAGAAGCAGAAGAAGAAGCAGCAGGAGAAGCAGAAGAAGAAGAAGAAGGAGAAGGAGAAAGAGAAGGATTAGGAGTAGGAGAAACAGAAGGATAAGCAGAAGCAGAAAGAGAAGGAGAAGGAGAAGCAGGAGAAGCAGAAGAAGCAGAAGCAGGAGAAGCAGAAGCAGAATGAAAAGCAGAAGAAGGAGAAATTGAAACAGAAGAAGATGCAGAAGGAGAAGCAGAAGCAGAAGCAGAAGTAGAAGCAGAAGAAGGAGAAGCAGAAGGAGAAGCATAAAGAGAAACAGAAGGAGAAGCAGGAGAACAGAAGCAGGAGAAGCAGAATCAAAAGAAATAGAAGAAGGATAAAAAGCAGAAGCAGAAAGAGAAGCAGAAACAGAAGGAGAAGCTGAAATAGAAGCTGAAAAAGCAGAAGCAGAACCTGAAGCAGAAGGAGAAGCAGGAGAAGCAGAAGAAGCAGAATCTGGAGAAGAAGGAGAACCAGAAGGAGAAGCAGAAGCAGAAAGAGAAGCAAAAGCAGAAGGAGAATCAGAAAGAGAAGCAGAAGAAACAAAAGAAGCAGAAGCAGAAGCAGTAGTAGAAGAAGCTGAAGATGCAGAAGCAGATAGAGAAGCAGCAGGAATAGCAGAATAACGAGAAGGAGAAACAGAAGGAGAAGAAGAATGAGAAGCAGAAGGAGAAGCAGGAAAAACAGAAGAAGCAGAAACAGACGGAGAAGCAGAAGAAGGAGAAGCAGACGCAGAAGAAGAAGCAGAAGGAAAAGCACAAGCAGAAGGAGATGCAGAAGGAGTAGCAGGAGAAGCAGAAGAAGCAGAAGCAGAAGGAGAAGCAGAAGGAGAAGAAGCAGAATCAGAAGAAGCAGAAGGAGAAGTAGAAAGAGAAGCCGACGAAGAGAAGCAGAACGAGAAGCAGGAGAAGCAGGAGAAGCAGAGCGTGAGAAGCAGAAGCAAAAGAAACAGAAGAAATAGAAGGAGCAGAAGCAGAAGGAGAAGCAGAAGCAGAAGGAGAAGCAGAAAGAGAAGCACGAGAAGCAGAAGAAGCAGGAGAAGCAGAAGCAGAAGAAACAGGAGAAGCCGAAGAAGCAGCAGCAGAATCTGAAGCAGAAGGAGAAACAGAAGAAGCACAATCTGAAGCAGAAGCAGAAGAAACAGAAATAGTAGAATAAGCAGAAGCAGCAGGAGAAGCAGAAGAAGAAGATGGAGAAGGCGAAAGAGGAAGATTAGGAGTAGGAGAAGCAAAAGGATAAGCAGAAGCAGAAAGAGACGCAGAAGGAGAAGCAGCAAGAGAAGCAGGAAAAGCAGAAGAAACAGAAGGCGCAGAAGCAGAATGAGAAGCAGAAGGAGAAATTGAAGCAGAAGCAGAAGGAGAAACAGAAGCAGAAGGAGAAGCAGAAGAAGGAGAAGGAGAAGCAGAAAGATGAGAAGCAGGAGAAGCAGAAGCAGGAGAAGCAGAAATAGAAGAAACAGAAGAAGGAGAAGAAACAGAAGGAGAAGCAGAAACAGAAGGAAAAGCAGAAAGAGAAGCAGGAGAAGCAGAAGAAGCAGAAGCAGAAGAAGCAGAAGCAGAACCTGAAGCAGAAGGAGAAGCAGGAGAAGCAGAATCTGGAGAAGCAGAAGGAGAAGCAGAAGCAGAAAGAGAAGCAAAAGCAGAAGGAGAAGCAGAACTAGAAGCAGAAGAAACAGAAGAAGCAGAGGTAGTAGCAGAAGAAGCAGAAGATGCAGAAGCAGAAGGAGAAGCAGAAGGAAAAGCAGAAGAACGAGAAGGTGAAGGAGAAGGAGAAACAGAAGGAGAAGCAGAAAGAGAAGCAGAAGAAGGAGCAGGAGAAGGAAAAGCAGCAGGAGAACCAGAAAGAGCAGCAGAAGGAGGAGCAGGAGATGAAGAAACAGGAGAAGCATAAGCAGAACAAACAGGAGAAGGACAAGAAGCAGAAGCAGAAGGAGAAGCAGATACAGAAGGAGAAGCAGAAAGAGAAGGAGGGGAAGCAGAAGAAGCTGAAGCAGGAGAAGCAGAAGCATAAGAATCCGAAGAAGCAGAAGGAGAACCTGAAGCAGAAGGAGAAGCAGGAGAAGCAGAAGAAGCAGAATCTGGAGAAGCAGAAGGAGAAGCAGAAGGAGAAGCAGAAGCAGAAAGAGAATCAAAAGCAGAAGGAGAAGCAGAAGAAGTAGAAGCAGTAGCAGTTGTAGCAGAAGCAGAACGAGAAGCAGAAGGAAAAGCAGAAGAACAAGAAGGAGAAGGGAAACAGAAGGAGAAGCAGTAGGAGAATAAGAAGGAGAAGCAGAAGAAGGAGAAGCAGAAGCAGAAGAAGATGCAGAAGGAGAAGCAGAAGAAGCAGAAGCAGAAGGAGAAGCAGGAAAAGCAGAAGAAGCAGAAGCAAAAGGAGAAGCAAAAGAAGGAGAAGGAGAAGCAGAGGCAGAAGAAGAAGCATAAGGAGAAGCACAAGCAGAAGGAGATGCAGAAGGAGAAGCAGGAGAAGCAGAAGAAGCAGAAGGTGAAGGAGAAGCAGAAGTAGGAGAAGGAGAAGGAGGAGAAGCAGAAGCAGAAGGAGAAGCAGATGCGGAATGAGAAGCAGAAAGAGAAGCAGGAGAAGCACAAGAAGCAGAAGCAGGAGTAGCCGAAGAGAGAGCAGAAGAGCAGATCAGAAGCAGAAGTAGAGCAGATGCAGATGGAGACCAGCAGATGAGACCAGAATTCATGCATGAGAACAGAGAGCAGAGCAGAGCAGATGAGAGCAAAGAGAGC
>NW_012290590.1:0-2677 GCF_000151885.1 Dipodomys ordii | reverse complement strand
GAAGCATAAGGAGAAGAAGTAGAAGCAGAAGAAGCAGAAGCAGTAGAAGCAGAAGCAGTAGAAAAAGAATAAACATAAGAAGAAGAATCAGAGGGAGAAGCAGAAGAAGGAGAAGGAGCAGCAGAAAGAGAAGTAGAAGGAGAATCAGAAGGAGAAGCAGAAGAAGGAATAGCAGAAGCAGAAGAAGCAGCAGAAGGAGAAGCAGAAGCAGAAAAAGATGCAGAACGAGAATCAGGAGAAGCAGAAGAAGCAGAAGCAGAAGGAGAAGCAGAAGTAGGAGAAGGAGAAGGAGAAGGAAGTGCAGCAGAAGCAATAGGAGAAGCAGAAGGAGAAGCAGAAGCAGAATGAGAAGCAGAAAGAGAAACAGCAGAAGCATAAGAAGCAGGAAAAGCAGAAGCAGAAGAAAGAGAAGAAGAAGAAGAAGAAGGAGAAGAAGAAGAAGAAGAAGAAGAAGAAGAAGAAGAAGAAGAAGAGGAAGAAGAAGAAGAAGAAGAAGAAGAAGAAGAAGAAGAAGAAGAAGAAGAAGAAGAAGAAGAAGAAGGAGAAGCATAAGGAGAAGCATAAGGAGAAGCATATGGAGAAGCAGTAGAATCATAAGCAGGAGAAGCAGAAGCAGAAGAAAAAGAATAAGCAAAAGAAGCAGAAGCAGAAGCAGTGGGAGAAGCAGAAGAAGGAGAAGGAGAAGGAGCAGCAGAAGGAGAAGCAGAAGCAGAAAGAGAAGCAGAAACAGAAGGAGAACAAGAAGGAGAACCAGGAGAATCAGAAGACCAGAAGTAGAACCAGAAAGAGGAGAAGAAGGAGAAGCAGAAGTAGAATCAGAAGAAACAAAAGAAGAAGAAGCAGAAGAAACAGAAGCAAAAGAAACAGAAGAAGGAGAAGAGCAGAAGCAGAAGCAGAAGGAGAAGCAGAAGCAGAAGGAGAAGCAGAAAGAGAAGCAGGAGAAGCAGAAGAAGCAGGAGAAGCAGAAGCAGAAGAAACAGGAGAAGCCGAAGAAGCAGAAGCAGAATCTGAAGCAGAAGGAGAAACAGAAGAAGCACAATCTGAAGCAGAAGCAGAAGAAACAGAAATCGTAGAATAAGCAGAAGCAGAAGCACCAGGAGAAGCAGAAGAAGAAGAAGAAGGAGAAGGCGAAAGAGAAGGATTAGGAGTAGGAGAAGCCAAAGGATAAGCAGAAGCAGAAAGAGACGCAGAAGGCGAAGCAGCACGAGAATTAGGAGAAGCAGGAGAAGCAGAAGCAGGAGAAGCAGAAGAAACAGAAGACGCAGAAGCAGAATGAGAAGCAGAAGGAGAAATTGAAGCAGAAGCAGAAGCAGAAGGAGAAGCAGAAGCAGAAGGAGAAGCAGGAGCAGGAGAAGCAGAAAGATAAGCAGAACGAGAAGCAGGAGAAGCGGAAGCAGTTGAAGCAAAAGCAGAAGAAACAGAAGAAGGAGAAGAAGCAGAAGCAGAAAAAGAAGCAGAAACAGAAGGAAAAGCAGAAAGAGAAGCAGGAGAAGCAGAAGAAGCAGCAGCAGGAGAAGCAGAAGCAGAAGAAGCCAAAGAAGCAGAAGCAGGACCTGAAGTAGAAGGAGAAGCAGGAGAAGCAGAAGAAGCAGAATCTGGAGAAGGAGAAGGAGAAGCAGAAGCAGAAAGAGAAGCAAAAGCAGAAGGACAAGCAGAAGGAGAAGCAGAAGAAGCCGAGGCAGTAGCAGAAGGAGCAGAAGATTCAGAAGCAGAAGGAGAAGCGAAAGGAAAAGCAGAAGAACTAGAAGGAGAAGGAGAAACAGAAGGAGAAGCAGAAGGAGAAGCAGAAGAAGGAGCATGAGAAGGAAAATCAGAAAGAGCAGCAGAAGGAGAAGCAGGAGATGCAGAAACAGGAGAAGTAGAAGCAGAAGAAACACGAGAAGGACAAGAAGCAGAAGCAGAAGGAGAAGCAAAAACAGAAGGAGAAGCAGAAAGAGACGGAGGGGAAGCAGAAGAAGCAGAAGCAGGAGAAGCAGAAGCAGAAGAATCCGAAGAAGCAGAAGCTGAAGCTGAAGAAGAAGGAGAAGCAGGAGAAGCAGAAGAAGCAGAATCTGGAGAAGCAGAATGAGAAGGTGAAGGAGAAGCAGAAGCGGAAAGAGAATCAAAAGCAGAAGGAGAAGCAGAAGAAACAGAAGCAGTAGCAGTTGCAGGAGAAGCAGAAGGAGAAGCAGAAGGAAAAGCAGAAGAACGAGAAGGGGAAGGAAAAACAGAAGCAGAAGAAGGAGAAGGAGCAGAAGGAGAAGGAGAAGCAGAATGAGAAGCAGAAGAAGGAGAAGCAGAAGCAGAAGAAGCAGCAGAAGGAGAAGCAGAAGAAGATGCAGAAGGAGAAGCAGGAGAAGCAGCAGAAGCAGAAGCAGAAGGAGAAACAGAAGTAGGAGAAGGAGAAGGAGAAGGAAGGGCAGCAGAAGCAATAGGAGAAGCAGAAGGAGAAGCAGAAGCAGAATGAGAATGAGAAGCAAAAAGAGAAGCAGTAGAAGCAGAAAAACCAGGAGAAGCAGAAGAAAGAGAAGAAGAAGAAGAAGAAGATGAAGAAGAAGAAGAAGAAGAAGAAGATGAAGAAGAAGAAGATGAAGAAGAAGTTTATTTTTTTTTATTGAGATGCTTATGGATAAGCTTAAGGTGAAGCATAATGAGAAGCATAAGGAGAAGCATAAGGAGATGCAGTATATGCTGGAGA
>NW_012290589.1:0-2332 GCF_000151885.1 Dipodomys ordii | reverse complement strand
TAGAAAAGGGAGGGAAAGGAACAGGCCAGATTGATCTTCACTGGTGAGACTGCAAGGGCAAACAGCCTTCCCACGGGCAGGGGCGGTGAAGGGCGTGGAGTGGGATCAGGTGAAGGAAGGAGGTCAGGCCTGGCCGGCACCATATTGGCCACACGGTTGGGATGGTAGGGTCCGGCATCTTGTCCCCTGCCAATCACTGCCTCCCAGGTAATGGGAGTGCCTGGGTCCCTGGAGATAGGTTGCTGAATCTGTCAGTCCAGTGCCTGGGCCTGGGAATTTCCTGAGGATCCGCCCCTTTGCTCAGATGCTATTTAGGCCTGGAGCAGCCCAGCCGCCATCACGCCATGCCACATGCCTGTCCATGATCGAGTCCCGTGCCGGTCTCCCGGCTCCTCTCCAGTCCTCATGGTGTCCCGATTGGGCTCTCCATCGGAGCTCCCTCCACTTACCTTAGTATGGAAGGGTGCTTACAGCAAAGAGCTATTATTAACATTACTTTACAGTGCTTAAGTCCTAGAGAAAGTTGGGTCTTTTGGTCTCATCCCCATCCTAACCAGTCACACATGGAAGCTGAAACGGTACTGTCCTCACGGTACTGTCCTCCCCTGGTCCCACTGGAGGGCTGGGACGCGAAGAGATACCTTCCTCATTCCCTCAGACACACGTATCCGCAAACATGGTTCCCCACATGCCCACAGACACATGGTACGTGCTGCTCCGTGAAGAACATCGGGGCAGACCTGTGCCAGAGCACTGACGTAAAAAAGCCACATGGCCAGGGAGCAGCGGGCAGCTGGGCCTGAAGGAAGCCCTCAGCCTGGCAGAGGCCAACAAGGGCAAGGGTGCTGTGAGCACAGTGATGACAGACCAGCCTGGGCACTGCAGGGCTCAGGAGTCCCTGGTCCTGGACAGGAGGGATGGGTGAGGCGATGCCTGGAGGCTTAGGAAGTGGCTCAGCGGGAAGCAGAAAGGAGCCAGGGCCCTGGGGCTGAGGCTTTGGGAGCTGCAGGTGACCCAGAGAAGCTCCTTGGGGAGCCTTCAAAGGAGGACCCGGTCCTGCCGGCATCAGAGAAGAGCCAGGAACAAGCAGCTGGGCACAGGCACCCCTCCCCCTGCGCCCACACGCCCTGCGGGCACAGGCACCCCTCCCCCTGCCCTCACACGCCCTGCGGGCACAGGCACCCCTCCCCCTGCCCTCACACGCCCTGCGGGCACAGGCACCCCTCCCCCTGCGCCCACACGCCCTGCGGGCACAGGCACCCCTCCCCCTGCGCCCACACGCCCTGCGGGCACAGGCACCCCTCCCCCTGCCCTCACATGCCCTGCAGGCACAGGCACCCCTCCCCCTGCCCTCACACGCCCGGCGGGCACAGGCACCCCTCCCCCTGCCCTCACACGCCCTGCGGGCACAGGCACCCCTCCCCCTGCGCCCACACGCCCTGCGGGCACAGGCACCCCTCCCCCTGCGCCCACACGCCCTGCGGGCACAGGCACCCCTCCCCCTGCCCTCACACGCCCTGCGGGCACAGGCACCCCTCCCCCTGCGCCCACATGCCCTGCGGGCACAGGCACCCCTCCCCCTGCGCCCACACGCCCTGCGGGCACAGGCACCCCTCCCCCTGCCCTCACACGCCCTGCAGGCACAGGCACCCCTCCCCCTACGCCCACACGCCCTGCGGGCACAGGCACCCCTCCCCCTGCGCCCACATGCCCTGCAGGCACAGGCACCCCTCCCCCTGCGCCCACACGCCCGGGCACAGGCACCCCTCCCCCTGCCCTCACACGCCCTGCGGGCACAGGCACCCCTCCCCCTGCGCCCACACGCCCTGCGGGCACAGGCACCCCTCCCCCTGCCCTCACACGCCCGGGCACAGACACCCCTCCCCCTGCCCTCACACGCCCGGGCACAGACACCCCTCCCCCTGCCCTCACACGCCCGGGCACAGGCACCCCTCCCCCTGCCCTCACACGCCCGGGCACAGGCACCCCTCCCCCTGCACCCACACGCCCTGCGGGCACAGGCACCCCTCCCCCTGCGCCTACACGCCCTGCGGGCACAGGCACCCCTCCCCCTGCGCCCACACGCCCTGCGGGCACAGGCACCCCTCCCCCTGCCCTCACACGCCTGGCGGGCAAGCTGCAGGGTGCTGAGGGACTGAGTGGTGTGACCCAGCGCCACTCACTGCAGCCTCGCAGGGCCTGGACTGGGCTGGACAGATGGAGGCGCCACCTCTCCAGCCCCTGTGAGAAATGGGTCAGAGCCAGGGCTCCTTCCAGGAAATGGCATTTGCCGCAACATCCCAGAACTAAGCCCAAGATAGGCCAACGTGGG
>NW_012290588.1:0-5750 GCF_000151885.1 Dipodomys ordii | reverse complement strand
TATCTGCTTCTCCCGCTTCTGCTTCTTCTGCTTCTCCTGCTTATCCTTCTCATTCTGCTTCTCCTTCTCCTTCTTCTGCTTCTCTTTCTACTTCTGCTTCTTCTGATTCTCCATCTTCTCCTTCTTCTTCTCCTTCTATTTCTGCTTCTCTTTCTGCTTCTGCATCTCCTTCTGCTTCACCTTCTGCTGCTCCTTCTCCTTCTTCTGTTTCTCCCTCTGCTTCTGCTTCTTATGCTTCTTCTTTTTCTTCTGATTCTGCTTCTCCTGCTTCTGCTTCTTATGCTTCTACTGATTCTTCTTCTTCTTCTGCTTCTACTTCTATTCCTTCTTCTGCTTCTCCTGCTTGTTTTTCTGCTTCTTCTGCTGTTTTTTCTACTTCCCCTTCTGCTTCTCTTTTTGCTTCTCCTTCTGCTTCTGCTTCTTCTGTTTCTGCTGCCTGAATTTCTGGTTCTACTTCTTCTTCTGCTTCTCCTTCTGCTTCTGTTTCTTCTTCTTCTCTTTCGGCTTCTCCTGCTTCTGCTTCTTGTCCTCCTCCTGCTTCTCTTTCTGCTTCTCATTCTGCTTCTGCTTCTCCTTCTGCTTCTGCTTCTCCTCCTTCTCCTTCTCCTACTTCTGCTTCTCCTTCTGCTTCTGCTTCTTCTGCTTCTCCTGCTTCTCCTTCTGCATCTCCTTCTGCTTGTGCTTGTCCTTATGCTTCTTCTTCTGCCTCTGCTTCTCCTTCTCCTTCTTTTGCTTCACCTTTTGCTTCTGATTCTTCTGCTATACCTGCTTCTCTTTCTGCTTCTCCATCTACTTCTCCTTCTGTTTCTCCTTCTCTTTCTTCTGCTTTTCCTTCTGCTTTTCCTACTGCTACTGCTAAAAACTGCTACTGCTTCTACTTCTTCTGTTTCTTCTTCTGTTTCTTCTGCTTCTCCTTCTCTATCTGCTTCTGCTTCTCCTTCTGCTTCTCATTCTGCTTCTTCTGCTTCTCCAGCATCTCCTTCAGCTTCAGGTTCTGCTTCTATTTCTTCGGATTCTTAAGCTTCTGCTTCTCCTGCTTCTGCTTCTTCTGCTTCCCCTCCTTCTCTTTCTGCTTCTACTTCTGTTTCTGCTTCTCCTTCTGCTTCTGCTTCTTGTCCTTCTCCTGATACTTCTACTTCTGCTTCTCCTGTTTCTGCATCTCTTGCTTCTCCTTCTGCTGCTCTTTCTGCTTCTCCTACTGCTTTTCCGTCTCCTGCTCCTTCTTCTGCTTCTCTTTCTGCTTCTCCTTCTGTTTCTCCTTCTCCTTCTCGTTCTTCTGCTTTTCCTTCTGCTTCTCCTTCTGCATCTGCATCTTCTGCTTCTTCTGCTACTGCCTCTGCTTCTTCTGTTTCTTCTGCTTCTCCTTCTGCTTCTCCTTCTGCTTTTGCTTCTCTTTCTGCTTCTGCTTCTCCTTCTGGTTCTCCTTCTGCTTCTCCAGATTCTGCTTCTTCTGCTTCTCCTGCTTCTCCTTCTGCTTCAGGTTGTGCTTCTGCTTCTTCGGCTTCTTCTGCTTCTGCTTCTCCTGCTGCTGCTTCTTGTGCTTCTCCTGCTTCTCTTTCTGCTTTTCCTTCTGTTTCTGCTACTCCTTCTGCTTCTGTTTCTTCTCCTTCTTCTGTTTCTTTTGCTTCTGCTTCTCCTGCTTCTGCTTCTCCTGCTTCTCGCTCTGCTTCTCTTTCTGCTTCTCTTTTGGCTTCTCCTTCTCCTTCTCCTCCGTCTGCTTCTCCTTCTGCTTCTCTTTCTGCTTCTGCTTCTTCTGATTCTCCAACTAATCCTTCTTCTTCTCCTTCTGTTTCTGCTTCTCTTTCTGCTTCTCCATCTCCTTCTGCTTCACATTCTGCTGCTCCTTCTCCTCCTTCTGTTTTTCCCTCTGCTTCTGCTTCTGCTTCTTATTCTTCTTCTTGTTCTTCTGCTTCTGCTTCTGCTTCTCCTGCTTCTGCTTCTTATGCTTCTACTGCTTCTTCTTCTGCCTCTGCTTCTTCTGCTTCTACTTCTCTTTCTGCTTCGGCTTCTCCTGCTTGTTTATCTGATTCTTCTGCTGCTTCTCCTTCTGCTGCTTCTTCTACTTCTCCTTCTGCTTCACTTTTTGCTTCTCCTTCGGCTTCTGCTTCTTCTGTTTCTCCTGCCTGAATTTCTGTTTCTACTTCTTCTGCTGCTTCTCCTTCTGCTTCTACTTCTGCTTCTGTTTCTGCTTCTTCTGCTTCTACTCTTTCGGCTTCTCCTGCTTCTGCTTATTGTGCTTCTCCTGCTTCTTTTTCTGCTTCTCATTCCTCTTCTGCTTCTCCATCTGCTTCTGCTTATCCACCTGCTCCTACTTCTGCTTCTCCTTCAGCTTCTGCTTCTTCTGCTTCTCCTGCTTCTCCTTCTGCATCTCCTTCTGCTTGTGCTTGTCCTTATGCTTCTTCTTCTGCTTCTGCTTCTCCTTCTCCTTCTTTTGCTTCTCCTTTTGCTTCTGCTTCTTCTGCTTTTCCTGCTTCTCTTTCTGCTTCTGCTTCTTCTGCTTCTCCTGCTTCTCTTTCTGCGTCTTCTTCTGCTTCTGCTTCTCCTTCTCCTTCTTCTGCTTCTCCTTCTGATTCTCCTTGTACTTCTTCTTCTTCTGCTTTACCTGCTTCTCTTTCTGCTTCTCCTTCTGTTTCTCCTTCTCCTTCTTGTTCTTCTGCTTTTCCTTCTGCTTCTGCTTCTGCTACAACGGCTACTGCTTCTACTTCTTCTGTTTCTTCTGCTTCTCCTTCTGCTTTTGATTCTCTTTCTGCTTCTGCTTCTCCTTCTGCTTCTCATTCTGTTTCTCCAGATTCTGCTTCTTCTGCTTCTCCTGCTTCTCCTTCTGCTTCAGTTCTGCTTCTTATGCTTCTGCTTCTCCTGCTTCTGCTTCTTCTGCTTCCCCTCCTTCTCTTTCTGTTTCTCCTTCTGTTTCTGCTTCTCCTTCTGCTTCTGCTTCTTGTCCTTCTCCTGATTCTTCTACTTCTGCTTCTCCTGTTTCTGTATCTCCTGCTTCTCCTTCTGCTGCTCTTTCTGCTTCTCAAGCTGCTTTTCCGTCTCCTGCTTCTTCTTCTGCTTCTCTTTCTGCTTCTCATTCTGTTTCTCCTTCTCCTTCTCGTTCTTCTGCTTTTCCTTGTGGTTCTCCTTCTGCTTCTGCATCTTCTGCTTCTTCTGCTACTGCCTCTGCTTCTTCTGTTCCTTCTGCTTCTCCTTCTGCTTCTCCTTCTGGTTCTCCTTCTTCTTCTCCTGCTTCTGCTTCTTCTGCTTCTCCTGCTTCTCCTACTTCTCGTGCTGCTTCTCCTTCTGCGTCTCTTTCTGCTTCTGCGTATCCTTTTGCTTCTCCTACTCCTAATCTTTCTCTTTCGCCTTCTCCTTCTTCTTCTTCTGCTTCTGCTTCTGCTTATTGTACTATTTCTGTTTCTTCTGCTTCTTCTTCACATTGTGCTTCTTCTGTTTCTCCTGCTTCAGATTCTGCTTCTGCTTCTTCGGCTTCTCCTGTTTCTTCTGCTTCTGCTTCTTCTACTTCTCCTGCTTCTCTTTCTGCTTCTCCTTCTGCTTCTCCTTCTGCTTCTGCTTCTGCTCTTCTCCTTCTTCTGTTTCTTTTGCTTCTGTTTCTTCTGCTTCTTCTTCTTCTGTTTCTTCTGATTCTACTTCTGCTTCTCCTTCTCCTCTTTCTGCTTCTACTTCTGCTTCTTCTGATTCTCCTGCTTCTCCTTCTTGTTCTCCTTCTGTTTCTGCTTCTCTTTCTGCTTCTGCTTCTCCTTCTGCTGCTCCTTTTCCTTCTTCTGCTTCTCCCTCTGCTTCTTCTTCTGCTTCTTATGCTTATTCTTTTTCTTCCGCTTCTGCTTCTCCTGATTCTGCTTCTTCTGCTTCTACTGCTTCTCCTTACGCTTCTCCTTATGCTGCTGCTTCTTCTTCTTCTTCGTCGTCTTCTTCTTCTTCTTCATCTTCTTCTCTTTCGTCTGCTTCTGCTTTTCCTGCTTCTTCTGCTTCTACTGCTTCTCTTTCTGCTTCTCATTCTTTTCTGCTTCTCCTTCTGCTTCTCCTATTGCTTCTGCTGCCCTTCCTTCTCCTTCTCCTTCTCCTTCTCCTACTTCTGCTTCTCCTTCTGCTTCTGCTTCTTCTGCTTCTCCTGCTTCTCCTTCTGCAACTTCTTCTCCTTCTGCTTCTCCTTTTGCTGCTCCTTATCCGTCTTCTCCTACTCCCTCTGATTCTGCTTCTTATGCTTATTCTTTTTCTTCTGCTTCTCCTGCTTCTGCTTCTTCTGCTTCTACTGCTTCTCCTTATGTTTCTCCTTCTTCTCCTTCTTCTCCTTCTTCTTCTTCTTCTTCTTCTTCTTCTTCTTCTTCTTCTTCTTCTTCTTCTTCTTCTTCTTCTTCTTCTTCTTCTTCTTCTTCTTCTTCTTCTTCTTCTTCTTCTTCTTCTTCTTCTTGTTCTTCTTCTTCTTCTTCTTCTTCTTCTTCTTCTTCTTCTTCTTCTTCTTCTTCTTCTTCTTCTTCTTCTTCTTCTTCTTCTTCCTCTTCTCTTTCTTCTGCTTCTGTTTTCCTGCTTCTTCTGCTTCTACTGCTTCTCTTTCTGCTTCTCATTCTGCTTCTGCTTCTCCTTCTGATTCTCCTATTGCTTCTGCGGCTCTTACTTCTCCTTCTCCTACTTCTACTTCTTCTTCTGCGTCTGCTTCTTCTGCTTCTCCTGCTTCTCCTTCTGCATCTTCTTCCGCTTCTTCTTCTCCTTCTGCTGCTTCTTCTGCTTCTGCTTCTCCTTCTGCTTCTCCTTCTGCTTCTTCTGCTTCTCTTTATGATTCTCCTTCTGCTTCTGCTTCTGTTTTTCCTTCTCCTTCTCTTTCTTCTGCTTTTCCTTCTGCTTCTGCTGCAACTGCTACTGCTTCTGCTTCTTCTGTTTCTTCTGCTTCTCCTTCTGCTTTTGATTCTCTTTCCGCTTCTGCTTCTCCTTCAGCTTCTCATTCTGCTTCTCCAGATTCTGCTTCTTCTGCTTCTCCTGCTTCTCCTTCTGCTTCAGGTTCTGCTTCTGCTTCTTCGGATTCTTATGCTTCTGCTTCTCCTGCTGCTGCTTCTTCTGCTTCCCCTCCTTCTCTTTCTGCTTCTCCTTCTGTTTCTGCTTCTCCTTCTGCTTCTGCTTCTTGTCCTTCTCCTGTTTCTTCTGCTTCTGCTTCTCTTGTTTCTGCATCTCCTGCTTCTCCTTCTGCTGCTCTTTCTGCTTCTCCTGCTGCTTTTCCTTCTACTGCTTCTTCTTCTGCTTCTCTTTCTGCTTCTCCTTCTGTTTCTCCTTCTCCTTCTCGTTCTTCTGCTTTTACTTCTGCTTCTGCTTCTGCATCTTCTGCTTCTTCTGCTACTGCCTCTGCTTCTTCTGTTTCTTCTGCTTCTCCTTCTGCTTTTGCTTCTCTTTCTGCTTCTGCTTCTCCTTGTGCTTCTCCAGATTCTGCTTCTTCTGCTTCTCCTGTATCTCCTTATGCTTCAGGTTCTGCTTCTGCTTCTTCTGCTTCTTCTGCTTCTCCTGCGGCTTCTGCTTCTGCTTCTCCTGCTTCTCCTTCTGCTTTTCCTTCTGTTTCTGCTTCTCCTTCTTCTTCTTCTCCTTCTGTTTCTTCTGCTTCTGCTTCTCCTGCTTCTGCTTCTCCTGCTTCTCGTTCTGCTTCTCTTTCTGCTTCTCCTTTTCCTTCTTCTGTTTCTCCTTCTGCTTCTGCTTCTCCTTCTGCTTCTGCTTCAATTTCTCCTTCTGCTTCTCATTCTGCTTCTGCGTCTTCTGTTTCTCCTGCTTCT
>NW_012290587.1:0-5820 GCF_000151885.1 Dipodomys ordii | reverse complement strand
TTCTGATTCTACTTCTTCTGCTGCTTCTCATCTGCTTCTGCTTCTACTTCTGATTCTGCTTCTGCTTCTTCTCTCTTCTCTTTCGGCTTCTCCTGCTTCTGCTTCTTGTGCTTCTCCTGCTTCTCTTTTTGCTTCTCATTCCGCTTCTGCTTCTCCTTCTGCTTCTGCTTCTCCTCCTTCTCCTTCTCCTACTTCTGCTTCTCCTTCATCTTCTGCTTCTTCAACTTCTCCTTCTGCATCGCCTTCTGCTTGTGCTTTTCCTTATGCTTCTTCTTCTGCCTCTGCTTCACCTTCTCCTTCTTTTGCTTCTCCTTTTGCTTCTGCTTCTTCTGCTTTTCCTGCTTCTCCTTCTGCTTCTTCTGCTTTTCCTTCTGCATCTTCTTATGCTTCTGCTTCTCCTTCTTCCGCTTCTCCTTCTTATTCTCCTTCTTCTTCTTCTTCTTCTTCTTCTTCTTCTTCTTCTTTTTCTTCTTCTTCTTCTTCTTCTTCTTCTACTTCTTCTTCTTCTTCTTCTTCTTCTTCTTCTTCTTCTGCTTTACCTGCTTCTCTTTCTGCTTCTCCTTCTGCTTCTCCTTCTGTTTCTCCTTCTCCTTCTTGTTCTTCTGCTTTTCCTTCGGCTTCTCCTTCTGCTTCAGCTACAACTGCTACTGCTTCTACTTCTTCTGTTTCTTCTGCTTCTCCTTCTGCTTTTCATTCTCTTTCTGCTTCTGCTTCTCCTTCAGCTTGTCATTCTGCTTCTCCAGATTCTGCTTCTTCTGCTTCCCCTGCTTCTCCTTCTGCTTCAGGTTCTGCTTCTGCTTCTTCGGATTCTTATGCTTCTGCTTCTCCTGCTTCAGCTTCTTCTGCTTCCCCTCCTTCTCTTTCTGCTTCTCCTTCTGTTTCTGCTTCTCCTTCTGCTTCTTGTCCTTCTCCTGATTCTTCTACTTCTGCTTCTCCTGTTTCTGTATCTCCTGCTTCTCCTTCTGCTGCTCTTTCTGCTTCTCCTGCTGCTTTTCCGTCTCCTGCTCCTTCTTCTGCTTCTCTTTCTGCTTCTCATTCTGTTTCTCCTTCTCCTTCTCGTTCTTCTGCTTTTCCTTATGCTTCTCCTTCTGCTTCTGCATCTTCTGCTTCTTCTGCTACTGCCTCTGCTTCTTCTGTTCCTTCTGCTTCTACTTCTGCTTCTCCTTCTGGTTCTCCTTCTTCTTCTCCTGCTTCTGCTTCTTCTGCTTCCCCTCCTTCTCTTTCTGCTTCTCCTTCTGTTTCTGCTTCTCCTTCTGCTTCTGCTTCTTGTCCTTCTCCTGATTCTTCTACTTCTGCTTCTCCTGTTTCTGTATCTCCTGCTTCTCCTTCTGCTGCTCTTTCTGCTTCTCCTGCTGCTTTTCCGTCTCCTGCTCCTTTTTCTGCTTCTCTTTCTGCTTCTCATTCTGTTTCTCCTTCTCCTTCTCGTTCTTCTGCTTTTCCTTGTGGTTCTCCTTCTGCTTCTGCATCTTCTGCTTCTTCTGCTACTGCCTCTGCTTCTTCTGTTTCTTCTGCTTCTCCTTCTGCTTATACTTCTGCTTTTGCTTCTCTTTCTGCTTCTGCTTCTCCTTCTGGTTCTCCTTCTTCTTCTCCTGCTTCTGCTTCTTCTGCTTCTCCTGCTTCTCCTACTTCTCGTGCTGCTTCTCCTTCTGCGTCTCTTTCTGCTTCTGCTTATCCTTTTGCTTCTCCTACACCTAATCTTTCTCTTTTGCCTTCTCCTTCTTCTTCTTCTGCTTTTCCTGCTGCTTCTGCTTCTGCTTATTGTACTATTTCTGTTTCTTCTGCTTCTTCTTCACATTGTGCTTCTTCTGTTTCTCCTGCTTCAGATTCTGCTTCTGCTTCTTCGGCTTCTCCTGTTTCTTCTGCTTCTGCTTCTTCTACTTCTCCTGCTTCTCTTTCTGCTTCTCCTTCTGCTTCTCCTTCTGCTTCTGGTTCTGCTCTTCTCCTTCTTCTGTTTCTTTTGCTTCTGTTTCTTCTGCTTCTTCTTCTTCTGTTTCTTCTGATTCTATTTCTGCTTCTCCTTCTTCTCCTCTTTCAGCTTCTACTTCTGCTTCTTCTGATTCTCCTGCTTCTCCTTCTTGTTCTCCTTCTGTTTCTGCTTCTCTTTCTGCTTCTGCTTCTCCTTCTGCTGCTCCTTTTCCTTCTTCTGCTTCTCCCTCTGCTTCTTCTTCTGCTTCTTCTGCTTATTCTTTTTCTTCCGCTTCTGCTTCTCCTGATTCTGCTTCTTCTGCTTCTACTGCTTCTCCTTACGCTTCTCCTTATGCTGCTTCTTCTTCTTCTTCTTCGTCTTCTTCTTCTTCATCTTCTTCTCTTTCGTCAGCTTCTGCTTTTCCTGCTTCTTCTGCTTCTACTGCTTCTCTTTCTGCTTCTCATTCTGTTCTGCTTCTCCTTCTGCTTCTCCTATTGCTTCTGCTGCCCTTCCTTCTCCTTCTCCTTCTCCTTCTCCTACTTCTGCTTCTCCTTCTGCTTCTGCTTCTTCTGCTTCTCCTGTTTCTCCTTCTGCAACTTCTTCTCCTTCTGCTTCTCCTTTTGCTGCTCCTTCTCCGTCTTCTCCTACTCCCTCTGATTCTGCTTCTTATGCTTATTCTTTTTCTTCTGCTTCTCCTGCTTCTGCTTCTTCTGCTTCTACTGCTTTTACCTTATGCTTCTCCTTCTTCTGCTTCTTCTTCTCCTTCTCCTTCTTCTTCTTCTTCTTCTTCTTCTTCTTCTTCTTCTTCTTCTTCTTCTTCTTCTTCTTCTTCTTCTTCTTCTTCTTCTTCTTCTTCTTCTTCTACTTTTTCTACTTCTTCTTCTTCTTCTTCCTCATCTCTATCTTCTTTCTTCTGCTTCTGTTTTCCTGCTGCTTCTACTGCTTCTCTTTCTTTCTGCTTCTCATTCTGCTTCTGCTTCTCCTTCTGCTTCTATTGCTTCTGCTGCTCTTACTTACCTTCTCCTACTTCTACTTCTTCTTCTGTGTCTGCTTCTTCTGTTTCTCCAGCTTCTCCTTCTGCATCTTCTTCTGCTTCTTCTTCTCCTTCTGCTGCTTCTTCTGCTTCTGCTTCTCCTTCTGCTTCTCCTTCTGCTTCTTCTGCTTCTCTTTCTGATTATCCTTCTGCTTCTGCTTCTGTTTTTCCTTCTCCTTCTCGTTCTTCTGCTTTTCCTTCTGCTTCTGCTGCAACTGCTACTGCTTCTGCTTCTTCTGTTTCTTCTGCTTCTCCTGCTGCTTTTGATCCTCTTTCCGCTTCTGCTTCTCCTTCAACTTCTCATTCTGCTTCTCCAGATTCTGCTTCTTCTGCTTCTCCTGCTTCTCCTTCTGCTTCAGGTTCTGCTTCTGCTTCTTCGGATTCTTATGCTTCTGCTTCTCCTGCTTCTGCTTCTTCTGCTTCCCCTCCTTGTCTTTCTGCTTCTCCTTCTGTTTCTGCTTCTCCTTCTGTTTCTGCTTCTGCTTCTTGTCCTTCTCCTGTTTCTTCTGCTTCTGCTTCTCCTGCTTCTGCTTCTTCTGCTTTTCCTGCTTCTCTTTCTGCTTCTCCTTCTGCTTCTGCTCCTTCTATTTCTTCTGTTTCTTCTTCTTCTGCTTCTCCCGCTCTGCTTCTTCTGCTTCTCCTGCTTCTCGTTCTGCTTCTCTTCGTCGGCTTCTCTTTCTACTTCTCCTTCTGCTTCTTCTGATTCTGCTTCTTCTCCTTCTTCTTCTCCTTCTGCTTCTGCTTCTCCTGCTACTCCTTCTGCATCTCCTTCTCCTTGTGCTTTTCCTTCTGCTTCTTCTTCTGCTTCTGCTTCTCCTTCTTCTGCTTCTCCGTCTGTTTCTGCTTCTTCTGTTTTCCCTGCTTTTCCTACTGCTTCTCATTATTCTTCTCCTTCTGTTTCTCCTTGTCGTTATTCTGCTATTCCTTCTACTTCTCTATCTGCTTCTGCATCTTCAGCTTCTTCTGCTACTGCTTCTGCTTCTGCTTCTTCTGTTTCTTCTGCTTCTCTTTCTGCTTCTCCTTCTTCTGTTTCTCCTTCTACTTCTGCTTCTCCTTCTGCATCTTCTTCTGTTTCAATTTCTCCTTCTTCTGCTTTTCATTCTGCTTCTGCTTCTCCTGCTTCTGCTTCTTCTGCTTCTCCTGCTTCTCCTTCTGCTTCTCTTTCTGCTTCTGCTTATCCTTCTGTTTCTCCTACTCCTAATCCTTCTCTTTCTCCTTCTCCTTCTTCTTCTTCTGCTTCTCCTGCTGCTTCTTCTTCTGCTTCTTCTGCTTTTTCTGTTTCTTCTGTTTCTGCTTCTCCTGCTTCTTCTTCTGCTTCTCCTTCTTCTCCTTCTGCTTCTCCGTCTCATTCTCCTTCTCCTTCAATTCCTCTTTCTTGTGCTTCTCCCTCTGCTTCTGCTTCTTATGCTTCTTCTTTTTCTTCTGGTTCTGCTTCTCCTGCTTCTGCTTCTTATGCTTCTACTGCTTCTTCTTCTTCTTCTGCTTCTTCTGCTTCTACTTCACTTCCTGCTTCTGCTTCTGCTGCTTGTTTTTCTGCTTCTTCTGCTGTTATTTCTACTTCCCCTTCTGCTTCTCTTTTGGCTTCTCCTTCTGCTTCTGCTTCTTCTGTTTCTGCTGCCTGAATTTCTGGTTCTACTTCTTCTGCTGCTTCTCCTTCTGCTTCTGCTTCTCCTTCCGCTTCTGTTTCTGCTTCTTCTCTTTCGGCTTCTCCTGCTTCTGCTTCTTGTCCTCCTCCTGCTTCTCTTTCTGATTCTCATTCTACTTCTCCTTCTGCTTCTGCTTCTCCTCCTTCTCCTTCTCCTACTTCTGTTTCTCCTTCAGCTTCTGCTTCTTCTGCTTCTCCTGCTTCTCCTTCTGCATCTCCTTCTGCTTGTGCTTGTCCTTATGGTTCTTCTTCTGCCTCTGCTTCTCCTTCTCCTTCTTTTGCTTCTCCTTTTGCTTCTGCTTCTTCTGCTTCTCCTTCTGCTTCTGCTTCTTCTGCTTCTCCTTCTGCATCTTCTTCTGTTTCTGCTTCTCCTTCTTCTTCTGCTTCTCCTTCTGCTTCTTCTTCTGCTTTACCTGCTTCTCTTTCTGCTTCTCCTTCTGCTTCTATTTCTGTTTCTCCTTCTCCTTCTTGTTCTTCTGCTTTTCCTTCTGCTTCTGCTACAACTGCTACTGCTTCTACTTCTTCTGTTTCTTCTGCTTCTCCTTCTGCTTTTGATTCTCTTTCTGCTTCTGCTTCTCCTTCTGCTTCTCCTTCTGCTTCTCCAGATTCTGATTCTTCTGCTTCTCCTGCTTCTCCTTCTGCTTCAGGTTCTGCTTCTGCTTCTTCGGATTCTTATGCTTCTGCTTCTCCTGCTTCTGCTTCTTCTGCTTCCCCTCCTTCTCTTTCTGCTTCTCCTTCTGCTTCTGCTTCTTGTCCTTCTCCTGTTTCTTCTGCTTGTTCTTCTCCTGTTTCTGCGTTTCCTGCTTCTCCTTCTGCTGCTCTTTCTGTTTCTCCTGCTGCTTTTCCTTCTACTGCTCCTTCTTCTGCTTCTCTTTCTGCTTCTCCTCCTGTTTCTCCTTCTCCTTCTCCTTCTAGTTCTTCTGCTTTTCCTTCTGCTTCTCCTTCTGCTTCTGAATCTTCTGCTTCTTCTGCTACTGCCTCTGGTTCTTCTGTTTCTTCTGCTTCTCCTTCTGCTTTTGCGTCTCTTTCTGCTTCTGCTTCTCCTTCTGCTTCTCCAGATTCTGCTTCTTCTGCTTCTCCTGCTTCTCCTTCTGCTTCTCCTGCTTCTCCTTCTGCATCTTCTTCTGCTTCTGTTTCTCCTTCTCCTTCTTCTGCTTCTCCTTCTGATTCTCCTTCTGCTTCTTCTTCTTCTGCTTTACCTGCTTCTCTTTCTGCTTCTCCTTCTACTTCTCCTTC
>NW_012290586.1:0-1606 GCF_000151885.1 Dipodomys ordii | reverse complement strand
AACCGAAGGATGCTGCCCAAGAAACGGATCGATGGCATGAGATATCAGATCTCTAAGACGATTGGTCCTCATCTCAATCTGGTGGGAGAGGGGGAATTAGATCACAGGACCGCACAGGCCCTATCCTCTGGCCTGGCAAATTAGGTTAGCGGCCACTTGGAGACAAAGGGTGGCCTTTCTCCCCATGCTACTGAGCACGCAGCCTACATGCAGGAAGTGCTCCCCGGATCCCCCAAGTGCCCTGGCCAACCCCCCCCCAGCCCCGGGACAGCGCCCAGACACAGTCCACCACAACGGGACAATGATGGAGAAATGGGCGGGCTTGAAGGAGTCAGCCATTCACTCCATGATTCACAGATTCACACATTAATTCACTGACTCCCGGAAACCACGGCCTGTCCACAGGCACCAGGGCCACAAGTGGGGGGGGGACACCACCGCCCTCCTGCCCCGCCCGCCTGCCGCATCTCCCCTCATCCCAGCACGGCAGCCAGCTCTGAGGGCCCCTCTCCGAGCCTCTGGCCTCCCGCGGTGACGCAGAGGCCCACCAAGGCTGCAAGAGAGGCCATGCTGCAGGTGACAGACTTGCATGGAAGCCGGGGCCAGCCCCCACCTTCCCTCCACGAGGGCCCTTAGCGCCTTCCAGAGCAGGCCAGCCAGCCCAGCGCCGCGCACCACTCTCAGAAGAGGCCGCTGGGAGACGGGCGGGCTTGCCCACAGGGCCAGCTCAAGGAGCTTCTCCCCTCCGGGGCCTGGGCCTGGGCCTGTGAGCCTGGCAGGGGCAGAGCCAGGGGCGGGGCCGTGCCCTGTGTGTGCTGTGGGGGGTGGGGCCGTGTCCTGTGTGTGCTGTGGGGGGCGGGGCCGTGCTGTGGGGGGCGGGGCCGTGCCCTGTGTGTGCTGTTGGGGGGCCGTGTCCTGTGTGTGCTGTGGGGGGCGGGGCCGTGCCCTGTGTGTGCTGTGGGGGGGCCGTGCCCTGTGTGTGCTGTGGGGGGCGGGGCCGTGCCCTGTGTGTGCTGTGGGGGGGCGGGGCCGTGTCCTGTGTGTGCTGTGGGGGGGCGGGGCCGTGCCCTGTGTGTGCTGTTGGGGGGCCGTGTCCTGTGTGTGCTGTGGGGGGCGGGGCCGTGCCCTGTGTGTGCTGTGGGGGGGCCGTGCCCTGTGTGTGCTGTGGGGGGGCGGGGCCGTGTCCTGTGTGTGCTGTGGGGGGGCCGTGCCCTGTGTGTGCTGTGGGGGGCGGGGCCGTGCCCTGTGTGTGCTGTGGGGGGCGGGGCCGTGTCCTGTGTGTGCTGTGGGGGGCGGGGCCGTGCCCTGTGTGTGCTGTGGGGGGCGGGGCCGTGTCCTGTGTGTGCTGTGGGGGGGCGGGGCCGTGTCCTGTGTGTGCTGGGGGGGCGGGGCCGTGTCCTGTGTGTGCTGTGGGGGGGCGGGGCCGTGCCCTGTGTGTGCTGTGGGGGGCGGGGCCGTGCCCTGTGTGTGCTGTGGGGGGGCCGTGTCCTGTGTGTGCTGTGGGGGGGCAGGGCCGTGTCCTGTGTGTGCTGTGGGGGGCGGGGCCGTGCCCTGTGTGTGCTGTGGGGGGCGGGGCCGTGTCCTGTGTGTGCTGTGGGGGGGCCGT
>NW_012290585.1:0-11587 GCF_000151885.1 Dipodomys ordii | reverse complement strand
ACTGTGTTCCCGCTGTGTCCCAAGCTGTGTCCCGCTGTGTCCCGCTGTGTGCCCTCGCTGTGTCCTGCTGGGTGCCGCTGTGTCCCCGCTGTGTCCCCGCTGTGTCCTCGCTGTGTCCGGCTGTGCCTACTGCTGTGTGCCCACTGTGTCCCGCTGTGTCTCGCTGTGTCCCACTGTGTCCTCGCTGTTTCCCATGCTGTGTTCTGCTGTGTCCTCACTGTGTCCCCCGCTGTGTCCCGTTGTGTACCCAGCTGTGTACCCCGCTGTGTCCCACTGTGTCCCCGCTGTATCGACGCTGTGTCCCGCTTGGTCCCGCTGTGTCCTCGCTGTGTACTGCTGTGTCCCCCGCTGAGTCCCGCTGTGTCCCCGCTGTGTCCCAATGTGTCCTCGCTGTGTCCCAGCTGGGTCCCGCTGTGTCCCCCCTGTGTCCCCCGCTGTGCCCCGCTGTGTCCCGCTGTGTTTCCTGCTGTGTCCTCTGCTCTGTCCCACTGTGTCCCCCTCTGTGTCCTGCTGTGTCCCGCTCTGTCCCCCCTGTGTCCCCCGCTGTGTCCTGCTGTGTCGTCGCTGTGTCCCCAGCTGTGTCCCGCTGTGTCCACACTGTGTTCCCCGTGTGTCCCGCTGTGTACCCCGCTGTGTCCTGCTGTGTCCCGCTGTGTCCCGCTCTTTCTCCACTGTGTCCCGGTGTGTCCCGCTGTGTCCCTTCTGTGTGCCCGGTGTGTCCCGCTGTGTACCCCGCTTTGTCTAGCTGTATCACTGCTGTGTCCCGCTGTGTACTGCTGTGTCCCCCGCTGAGTCCCGCTGTGTCCCCGCTGTGTCCCAATGTGTCTCGCTCTATCCCCACCCTGTGTCCCGCTGTGTCCCGCTGTGTCCTCTCTGTGTCCCCCGCTGTGTCCTGCTATGTTCCCGCTGTGTCCCAAGCTGTGTCCCGCTGTGTCCGGCTGTGTGCCCCGCTGTGTCCCAATGTGTCCTCGCTGTGTCCCCCGCTGAGTCCTGCTGTGTCCCCGCTGTGTCCCAATGTGTCCTCGCTGTGTCCCCCGCTGTGTCCCGCTGTGTCCCCCCTGTGTCCCCCGCTGTGTCCCGCTAGGTCCGTCTGTGTCCCCTGCTGTGTACCCTGCTCTGTCCCACTGTGTCCCCCGCTGTGTCCCGCTTTGTCATCGCTGTGTCCCCCGCTGTGTCCCGCTGTGTCCCACTGTGTCCTGTTGTGTCCCGCTATGTCCCACACTGTGTCCCGTTGTGTCCCCAGCTGTGTACCCCGCTGTGTCCCACTGTGTCCCCGCTCTATCGATGCTGTGTCCCTCGCTGTTTCCCGCTGTGTCCCCCGCTGTGTCCTGCTGTGTCCTCCCTGTGGCCCCGCTGTGTCCCGCTGTGTCCCCGGTTGTGTCCCGCTGGGTCCCCTGCTGTGTCACTGCTGTGTCCCGCTGTGTTCCACTGTGTCCCGCTGTGTCCTTGCTGTGTCTCCCGCAGTGTCCCGCAGTGTCCTCGCTGTGTCCCCTGCTGTGTCCTGCTTTGTCCACTGCTGTGTCCCGCTGTGTACCCCTTTGTGTCACCCGCTCTGTCCCTGCTGTGACCCGCTGTGTCCCGCTGTGTCCCGCTGTGTACTGCTGTGTCCCCCGCTGAGTCCCGCTGTGTCCCCGCTGTGTCCCAATGTGTCCTCGCTGTGTCCCCCCCTGTGTCCCGCTGTGTCCCCCCTGTGTCCCCCGCTGTGTCTCACGCTTTATCCCATCTGTGTCCCACTCTGTCCCGCTGTGTCCCGCTGTGCCCACACTGTGTCCCGTTGTGTCCACAGCTGTGTAACCCGCTGTGTCCCGCTGTGTCCCCGCTGTATCGACGCTGTGTCCCACTGGGTCATGCTGTGTCCTCCCTGTGTTCCCCGCTGTGTCCCGCTGTGTCCCCGCTGTGTGCCCGCTGTGTCCCGCTGTGTACTTCGTTGTGTCCAGCTGTGTCACCGCTGTGTCCTCGCTGTGTCCCCGGCTGTGTCCCACTGTGTCCTCACTGTGTCCCCCTCTGTGTCCCGCTGTGTCCCCCGCTATGTCCCGCTGTGTCCAGCTGTGTCCCGCTCTGTCCCCGCTTTGTGCCCGCTGTGTCCCGCTGTGTACTCCGTTGTGTCCAGCTGTGTCACCGCTGTGTCCCGCTGTGTCCTCTCTTTGTCTCCACTGTCCCCCGCTGTGTCCCCCGCTGTGTCTCGCTGTGTCCCGCTGTGTCCCCCGCTTTGTCCTGCTGTGTCGACGCAGTGTTCCCTCTGTGTCCTGCTGTGTCACACTGTGTCCCATGGTGTCCCGCTTTTTTCCCTGCTGTTTCCCCCTCTGAGTCCCCTTTGTGTCCCCACTGTGTCCCGCTGTGTCCCGCAGTGTCCTAGCTGTGTCCCCCGCTGTGTCCCGCTGTGTCCCCGCTGGGTCACAAGCTTGTCCTACTGTGTCCCGCTGTGTCCCGCTATGTTCCCGCAATGTCCCCGCTGTGTCCCGCTGTGTCCCACTGTGTCCTCGCTGTGTCCCCCGCTGTGCCCCGTTGTGTCCCCAGCTGTGTACCCTGCTCTGTCCCGCTGTGTCCCCGTTGTAACGACGCTGTGTCCCACTGGGTCCCGCTGTGTCCTCGCTGTGTCCCGCTGTGTACCCCTCTGTGTCCCCCGCTGTGTCCCGCTGTGTCCCGATGTGTACTGCTGTGTCCCCCGCTGAGTCCCGCTGTGTCCCCGCTGTGTCCAAATGTGTACTCGCTGTGTCCCCCACTGTGTCCCGCTGTGTCCCCCCTGTGTCCCCCGCTGTGTCCTGCTGTGTCCTCAATGTGTCCCCCGCTGTGTCCCGTTGTGTCCCCAGCTATGTACCCCGCTGTGTCCCACTGTGTCCTCGCTGTATCGACGCTGTGTCCCGCTGTGTCCCGCTGTGTCCTCGCTGTGTTCCCCGCTGTGTCCCGCTGTGTCCCCCACTGTTTCCCCGCTGTGTCCCTCTATGTACCCCGCTGTGTATAGCTTTGTCTCTGATGTGTCTCGCTGTGTCTCACGCTCTGTCCCCCGCTGTGTCCCGCTGTGTCCCCCACTCTGTCCCGCTGTGTCCCGCTGTGTCCCCACAGGGTCACCGCTGTTTTGCGCTGTGTCCCGCTGTGTGAGTGGTGTCCCGCTTTGTCCCCCGCTGTGTCCCCAGCTGAGTCCCCGCTGTGTCCCCGCTGTGTCCCTCTGTGTCCTCGCTGTTTCCCCCGCTGTCTCCCGCTGTGTCTCACGCTTTATCCCGTCTGTGTCCCACTCTGTCCTGCTGTGTCCCGCTGTGTCCACCACTGTGTCCCTTTGTGTCCCCAGCTGTGTAACCCGCTGTGTAACGCTGTGAATCCCGCTGTATCAAGGCTATGTCCCGCTGGGTCCCGCTGTGTCCTTGCTCTGTTATTCGTGGTGTCCCCCTCTGTCCCCCACTGTGTCCCCTGCTCTGTCCTACTGTGTCCCCCGCTGTGTCCCGTTTTGTCCCGCTGTGTCCCCCACTGTGTCCCTGCTGTGTCCTGCTGTGTCCCAGCTGTGTCACGCTGTGTCCTGCTGTGTCCCGTTGTGTCCCGCTGTAACCCTGCTGAGTCCCCCTGTGTCCCCGCTGTGTCCTGTTGTGTCGTTGCTCTGTCCTCCGCTGTGTCCCGCTGTGTCCTCTGCTGTGTCCCGCTGTGTCACTCTGTGTCCCGCTGTATCCCGCTGTGACCCCGCTGAGTCCCCGCTATGTCCCCTGCTGTCTCCCACTCTGTCCCCCACTGTGTCTCATGCTTTGTCCCCGCTGTGTCCCACTGTGTCCCGCTGTGTCCCGCTGTGCCCACACTGTGTCCTGTTGTGTCCACAGCTGTGTACCACGCTGTGTAACGCTGTGTCCCCGCTGTATCTACGCTGTTCCTGGCTGTGTCCCGCTGTGTCCCCCGCTGTGTCCCCCGCTGTGTCCCCCGCTGTGTCCCACTGTGTCCTCACTGTGTCCCCCTCTGTGTCCCGCTGTGTCCCCCGCTATGTCCCGCTGTGTCCAGCTGTGTCCCGCTCTGTACCCGCTTTGTGCCCACTGTGTCCCGCTGTGTACTCCGTTGTGTCCAGCTGTGTCACCGCTGTGTCCCGCTGTGTCCTCTCTTTGTCTCCACTGTCCCCCGCTGTGTCCCCCGCTGTGTCCCGCTGTGTCCCGCTGTGTCCCCCGCTTTTCCTGCTGTGTCGACGCAGTGTTCCCTCTGTGTCCTGCTGTGTCACACTGTGTCCCATGGTGTCCCGCTTTTTTCCCCGCTGTTTCCCCCTCTGAGTCCCCTTTGTGTCCACACTGTGTCCCGCTGTGTCCCGCTGTGTCCTAGCTGTGTCCCCCGCTGTGTCCCGCTGCGTCCCGCTGTGTCCTCGCTGTGTCCCCCGCTGTCTCCCGCTCTGTCCCCCGCTGTGTCTCATGCTTTATCCCTTCTGTGTCCCACTCTGTCCCGCTGTGTCCCGCTGTGCCCACACTGTGTCCCGTTGTGTCCACAACTGTGTATCCCGCTGTGACCCCGCTGAGTCCCCGCTGTGTCCCCGCTGTGTCTTCCGCTGTCTCCCACTCTGTCCCCCGCTGTGTCTCACTCTTTGTCCCCGCTGTGTCCCACTGTGTCCCGCTGTGTCCCGCTGTGCCCACACTGTGTCCCGTTGTGTCCACAGCTGTGTACCACGCTGTGTAACGCTGTGTCCCCACTGTATCTACGCTCTTCCTCGCTGTGTCCCGCTGAGTCCCCCGCTCTGTCCCCCGCTGTGTCCTCGCTGTGTCCCCAGCTGTGTCCCACTTTGTCCTAGCTGGGTCCCCCGCTGGGTCCCGCTGTGTACCCCGCTGTGTCCCACTGTGTTCCGCTGTGTCCCGCTCTGTCCCTGCTGTGTCCCGCTGTGTCCCGCTGTGTCCCCCTGTGTGTGCGCTGTGTCCCGCTATGTACTCCGTTGTGTCCAGCTGTTTCACCGCTGTGTCCCCCGCTTTGTCCCGCTGTGTCCCGATGTGTCCTCGGTGCCTCCACCGCTGTGTCCCGCTGTGTCCCCCGCTGTGTCCCGCTGTGTCCCGCTGTGTCCCGCTCTGTCCCTGCTGTGTCCCGCTGTGCCCTGCTGTGTCGTCGCTGTGTCCCCCGCTGTCTCCCGCTCTGTCCATTGCTGTGTCTCACGATTTGTCCTTGCTTTGTCCCACTGTGTCCCGCTGTGTCCCGCTGTGTCCCCACTGTGTCCCGTGGTGTCCACAGCTGTGTAACACGCTGTGTAATGCTGTGTACCCGCTGTATCGACGTTGTGTCCCGCTGGGTCCCACTGTGTCCTCGCTGTGTTCCCCGCTGTATCCCGCTGTGTACCCCTCTGTGTCCCCTGCTGTGTCCCTCATTGTCCCGCTGTGTACTGCTGTGTCGCCTGCTGAGTCCCGCTGTGTCGCCTGCTGAGTCCCGCTGTGTCCCCGCTGTGTCCCAATGTGTCCTCGCTGTGTCCCCCGCTGTGTCCCACTGTCTCCCAACTGTGTCCCCCGCTGTGTCCCGCTGTGTCCTGCTGTCTCCCCCTCTGTGTCCCCCGCTGTGTCCCTCTGTGTCCCCCGCTTTGTCACCGCTGTGTCCCTTTGTGTCCTCGCTGTGTCCCCCTCTGTCTCCCGCTCTGTCCCCCGCTGTGTCTCATGCTTTCTCCCCGCTGTGTCCAACTGTGTCCCGCTGTGTCCCGCTGTGCCCCCACTGTGTCCCGTTGTGTCCACAGCTGTGTACCACGCTGTGTAACGCTGTGTCCCCGCTGTATCGACGCTGTGTCCCGCTGGGTCCCGCTGTGTCCTCGCAGTGTTCCCAGCTGTGTCCCGCTGTGTCCCCCGCTGTGTCCCCCGCTGTGTCCTCTCTGTGTCCCCCAATATATCCCGCTGTGTCCTCGATGGGTCCCCCGCTGTGTCCCGCTGTGTCACACTGTGTCCCATGGTGTCCTGCTGTGTCTTTGCTGTGTCCCCCGCTGTCCCCCACTTTGTCCCTAGCTGTGTCCCGCTGTGTCCCACTGTTTCCTCGCTGTGTCCCCCGCTGTGTCCCGCTGTGTCCTTGCTGTGTCCCCCCTTGTGTTTCGCTGTTTCCTCGCTGTGTCCCCCCCTGTGTGCCGTTGTGTCCCCAGCTGTGTACCCCGTTGTGTCCCGCTGTGTCCCCGCTGTATCAACGCTGTGTCCAGCTGTGTCACCACTGTGTCCCGCTGTGTCCTCTCTTTGTCTCCACTGTCCCCCGCTGTGTCCCCCGCTGTGTCCCGCTGTGTCCCGCTGTGTCCCCCGCTTTGTCCCGCTGTGTCGACGCAGTGTTCCCTCTGTGTCCTGCTGTGTCACACTGTGTCCCATGGTGTCCTGCTTTTTCCCCCGCTGTTTCCCCCGCTGAGTCCTCTTTGTGTCCCCATTGTGTCCCGCTGTGTCCTAGCTGTGTCCCCCGCTGTGTCCCGCTGTGTCCCGCTGTGTCCCGCTGTGTACCCCGCTGTGTCCCGCTATGTTCCCGCAGTGTCCCCGCTGTGTCCTGCTGTGTCCCACTGTGTCCTCGCTGTGTCCCTCGCTGTGTCCCGTTGTGTCCCCAGCTGTGTACCCCGCTGTGTACCGCTGTGTCCCCGCTGTTTCGATGCTGTGTCTTGCTGTGTCCCACTGTGTCCTCGCTGTGTCCCCCACTGTGTTCTGCTGTGTCACCCGCTGTGTCCCGCTGTGTTCCCCGCTGTGTCCCGCTGTGTCCCCGAAGAGTGACCACTGTTTCGCGCTGTGTCCCGCTGTGTTCCGTGGTGTGCCGCTTTGTCCCCCGCTGTGTCCCCAGCTGAGTCCCCTCTGTGTCCCCGCTGTGTCCCCCTGTGTCCTCGCTGTATCCCCCGCTGTCTCCCGTTCTGTCCCCCGCTGTGTCTCACGCTTTATCCCGTCTGTGTCCCACTCTGTCCCGCTGTGTCCTGCTGTGTCCACCACTGTGTCCCTTTGTGTCCCCAGCTGTGTAACCCGCTGTGTAACGCTGTGAATCCCGCTGTATCGAGGATGTGTCCCGCTGGGTCCCGCTGTGTCCTTGCTCTGTTATTCGTGGTGTCCCCCTCTGTCCCCCGCTGTGTCCCCCGCTCTGTCCTACTGTGTCCCCCGCTGTGTCCCGTTGTGTCCTGCTGTGTCCCCCGCTGTGCCCCTGCTGTGTCCCCGCTGTGTCATGCTGTGTCCTGCTGTGTCCCGCTGTGTCCCTGCTGTGACCCTCAGTGTCCCGGTGTGTCCCCGCTGTGGCCCCTCTATGTCCCGCTGTGTCCCGCTCTGTCCCTGCTGTGTCCTTCTGTGTCACGCTGTGTCCCCGCTTTGTGCCCGCTGTGTCCCGCTGTGTACTCCGTTGTGTTAGGCTGTGTCCCCCGCTTTGTCCCGCTGTGTCCCCGCAGTGTCGCCGATGTGTCCCGCTGTGTCACACTGTGTCCCATGGTGTCCTGCTTTGTCCCCAGCTGTGTCCCCCGCTGAGTACCCTCGGTGTCCTGCTCTGTCCCGCTGTGTTCCGTGGTGTCCCGCTTTGTCCCCCGCTGTGTCCCCAGCTGAGTCCCCGCTGTGTCCCCGCTGTGTCCCCCGCTGTCTCTCGCTCTGTCCCCCGCTGTGTCTCATGCTTTATCCCGTCTGTGTCCCACTCTGTCCCGCTGTGTCCCGCTGTGTCCACCACTGTGTCCCTTTGTGTCCCCAGCTGTGTAACCCGCTGTGTATCGCTGTGAATCCCGCTGTATCGAGGCTGTGTCCCGCTGGGTCCCGCTGTGTCCTTGCTCTGTTATTCGTGGTGTCCCCCTCTGTCCCCCGCTGTGTCCCCCGCTCTGTCCTACTGTGTCCCCCGCTGTGTCCCTGCTGTGTCCCCGCTGTGTCCCCCACTGAGTCCCCTCGGTGTCCTGCTGTGTCCTCGCTGTGTACCCCGCTGTCTCCCACTTTGTCCCACGCTGTGTCCCACTGTGTCCTCGCTGTGTCCCCCGATGTGTCCCGCTATGTCCCCGCTGTGTCCCAAGCTATGTCCCGCTGTTTACCCCGCTGTGTCCTGCTATGTTCCCGCAGTGTCCCCGCTGTGTCCCTGCTGTGTCCTGCTGTGTCCTCGATGTGTTCCCCGCTGTGTTCCGTTGTGTCCCCACCTGTGTACCCCACTGTGTCCCGCTGTGTCCCCGCTATATCGACACAGTGTCCCGCTGTGTCCCGCTTTGTCCCCCGCTGTGTCCCCCGCTGAGTCCCCGCTGTGTCCCCGCTGTGTCCCGTTCTGTCCTCCCTGTGTCCCCCGCTGTGTCCCGCTGTGTCCCCTGCTTTGTCCCGCTGTGTCTACTGCTGTGTTCCTGCTGTGTCCCGCTGTGTCCTGCTGTGTCCCCCTGTGTCCTCACTGTGTCTCACGCTGTGTTCCGCTGAGTACTTGCTGTGTTCCCCGATGTGCCCCGTTGTGTCCCCAGCTGTGTACCCCGCTGTGGCCCACTCTGTCCCCGCTGTATCGACGCTGTGTCCCGCTGTGTCCTCGCTGTGTCCACCGCTGTGTCCCGCTGTGTCCTCGCTGGGCCCCCGGCTGTTTCCCGCTGGGTCCCCCGCTGTGTCCCTCTGTATCCCGCTGTGTCCCCTGCTCTGTACCCTGCTTTGTCCCGCTGTGTCCGCCGCTGTGTCCCGCTGTGTCCCCCGCTGTGTCCCGCTGTGTCTTTGCTGTGTCCCGCTCTGTCTCCCCCTTGTCCCCGCTGTGTCCCGCTCTGTCCCGTGGTGTCCCGCTTTGTCCCCCGCTGTGTCCCCCGCTGAATCCCTGCTGTGTCCCCGCTGTGTCCCGCTGTGTACTGCTGTGTCCCCCGCTGAGTACCGCTGTGTCCCCGCTGTGTCCCCGCTGTGTCCAAATGTGTCCCCGGCTGTGTCCCGCTGTGTCTACTGCTGTGTTCCTGCTCTGTCCCGCTGTTTCCCGCTGTGTCCCCCTGTGTCCTCACTGTGTCCCACACTGTGTTCCGCTGAGTCCTTGCTGTGTCCTCTGATGTGCCCCGTTGTGTCCCCAACTGTGTATCCCGCTGTGGCCCACTCTGTCCCCGCTGTATCTACCCTGTGTCCCGCTGGGTTCTGCTGTGTCCTCGCTGTGTCCACCGCTGTGTCCCGCTGTGTCCACCGCTATGTCCCGCTGTGTCCCCCGCTCTGTCCCGCTGTGTCCACCGTTGTGTCCCGCTGTGTCCCCCGCTGTGTCCCGCTGTGTCCTCGCTGTTTCCCCCGCTGTCTCCCGCTCTGTCCCCCTCTGTGTCTCACGCTTTGTCCCCGCTGTGTCCCACTGTGTTCTGCTGTGTCCCGCTGTGCCCCCACTGTGTCCCGTTGTGTCCACAGCTGTGTACCCCGCTGTGTAACGCTGTGTCCCCACTGTATCGACGCTGTGTCCCGCTGGGTCCCGCTGTGTCCTTGCTGTGTTCCCCGCTGTGTCTCGCAGTGTCCCCCGCTGTGTCCCCCGCTGTGTCCTCGCTGTGTCCCCTGCTGTGTCCCGCTATGTCCTTGCTGTGTCCCCTGCTGTGTCTCGCTGTGTCCCCGCAGGGTTACCGCTGTTTCCCGCTGTATCCCGTGGTGTCCCGCTTTGTCCCCCGCTGTGTCCCCCGCTGAGTCCCCGCTGTGTCCCCGCTGTGTCGCGCTCTGTCATCCCTGTGTCCCCCGCTGTGTCCCGCTGTGACCCCTGCTGTTTCCCGCTGTGTCTACTGCTGTGTTCCTGCTGTGTCCCGCCGTGTCCCACTGTGTCCCCCTGTGTCCTCACTGTGTCCCACGCTGTGTTCCGCTGAGTCCTTGCTGTGTCCCCCGATGTGCCCCGTTGTGTCCCCAGCTGTGTACCCCGCTGTGGCCCACTCTGTCCCCGCTGAATAGACGCTGTGTCCCGCTGGGTCCCGCTGTGTCCTCGCTGTGTCCACAGCTGTGTCCCGCTGTGTCCACCGCTGTGTCCCGCTGTGTCCCCGCTCTATCCCGCTGTGTCCACCGCTGTGTCCCGCTGTTTCCCCCGCTGTGTCCCGCTCTGTCCCCGCTCTGTCCCGCTGTGTCCACCGCTGTGTCCCGCTGTTTCCCCCGCTGTGTCCCGCTGTGTCCCCCGCTCTGCCCCCTGTGTCCACCGCTGTGTCCCGCTGTTTCCCCCGCTGTGTCCCGCTGTGCCCTCGCTGTGTCCCCCGCTGTGTCACTCTCTGTCACCCACTGTGTCTCACGCTTTGCCCTGCTGTGTCCCACTGTGTTCCGCTGTGTCCCGCTGTGCCCCCACTGTGTCCCGTTGTGTCCACAGCTGTGTACCATACTGTATAATGGTGTGTCCCTGCTGTATCGACGCTGTGTCCCGCTGGGTCCTGCTATGTACTCCGTTGTGTCCAGGTTTGTCACCGCTGTGTCCCCCGCTTTGTCCTGCTGTGTCCTCGCTGGGTTCCCCGCTGGGTCCCGCTGGGTCCCCCGCTGTGTCCCGCTGTGTCCCGCTGTGTCCCGTTGTGTCCACAGCTGTGTACCCCGCTGTGTAACGCTGTGTCCCCACTGTATCGACGCTGTGTCCCGTGGTGTCCCAGTTTGTCCTTCGCTGTGTCCCCAGGTGAGTCCCCGCTGTGTCCCGCTGTGTCCCCCACTGGTTCCCGCTGTGTCCCCACAGGGTCACCGCTGTTTCCCGCTGTGACCCGCTGTGTTCCGTGGTGTCCCGCTTTGTCCCCCGCTGTGTCCCCCGCTTTGTACCGCTGTGTCCCCGCAGTGTCCCCGCTGTGTCCTGCTGTGTCACACTGTCCCGTGGTGTCCTGTTTTGTCCCCCGCTGTGTCCCCCACTGAGTCTCCTCTGTGTCGCAACTGTGTCCCGCTGTGTCCTCGCTGTGTCCCCCGCTGTGTCCCCCGCTGTATCCCGCACCCCACTGTACCGCTGTGTCCTCGCTCTGTCCCCCACTGTGTCTAGCTGTGTCCTCCGTGTATCGCAAGCTGTGTCCCGCTGTGTCCCTCTGTGTACCCCGCTGTGTCCCGCTATGTTCCTGCAGTGTCCTCGCTGTGTCCCGCTGTGTCCCGCTTGTCCTCGCTGTGTCCCCCGCTGTGTCCCTTTGTGTCCCCAGCTGTGTACCCCGCTGTGTCCTGCTGTGTCCCCACTGTATCGACGCTGTGTCCTGCTGGGTCCCGCTGTGTCCTCGCTGTGTTCCTCGTTGTGTCCCGCTGTGTCCCCCGCTGTGTCCCCGCTGTGTCCCTGCTGTGTCCCTGCTGTGTCGCCGCTGTGTCCCGCTGTGTCCTGCTGTGTCCTCGCTGTGTCCCAAGCTGTGTTCCACTGTGTCCCCCGCTGTGTCCTGCTGTGTCCCGCTGTGTCCCCGCTGTGTCCCGCTGTGTCCCCCGCTGTGTCCCTCTGTGTCCCGCTCTGTCCCTGCTGTGACCCTCTCTGTCCCCGCTGTATTGACGCTGTGTCCCGGTGTGTCCCGCTGTGTCCGCGCTGTGTTTCCGGCTGTGTCCCGCTGTGTACCCCTCTGTGTCCCCCGCTGTGTCCCTCTGTGTCCCCTCTCTGTCCCCTGCTGTCCCCCGCTGTGTCCCCCGCTGTGTCTCGCTGTGTCTCCCGCTTTGTCTCGCTGTGCCCCTGCAGTGTCCCCGCTGTGTCCCACTGTGTCACACTGTGTCCCGTGTTGTCCCGCTTTGTCCCAGCTGTGACCTCGCAGTGTTTCCCGCTCTGTCCAGCTGTGTACTCGCTGTGTTCCCCGCTGTGTCCCGCT
>NW_012290584.1:0-3603 GCF_000151885.1 Dipodomys ordii | reverse complement strand
ACACGGAACACAGCTGGACACAGCGGGAAACAGCGGTGGCCCTGCGGGGTTTATTAACGGGACACAGCGGGGACACAGCAGAAACACAGCGGGGGACACAGCGGGACACAACGGGACACAGCGGGGGACACAGCAGTACACAGCGGGGGACACAGCGGGGGACACAGCGGGACACAGTGGGGGACACAGCGGGACACAGTGGGAACACAGCTGGACACAGCGGGGTACAGAGCGGGACACAGCCGGGACATAGCGGGGACACAGGGAGGACACAGCGGGACACAGCGGGACACAGCATGGACAAAGCTTGTGACACAGTGGGGGACAGAGCGGGAGACAGCGGGGGACACAGCGGGACACAGCGGGCGACACAGCGGGACACAGCGGGGTAGACATCAGGGGACACATCGGGACACAGGGGGACACAGCGGGACAGAGCGGGGACACAGCTGGACACAGAGGGGTAGACAGTTGGACACAGCGGGGACACAGCGGGGACACAGCGGGACACAGCGGGGACACAGCCTGACACAGCGGGGACACATCATTGGTCACAACGGGACACAGCGGGGGACACAGCCAGACACAGCGGGGGACACAGCAGGGGACACATCGGGACACAGCGGGGACACAGCTGGACACTGCAGGGGACACAGCGGGACACAGCGGGGGACACAGCGGGACACAGCGTGGTACACAGCGGGACACAGCGGGGGACACAGCAGGGGACACAACGGGACACAGCAGGGGACACAGAGGGAAACAGAGGGACACAGCAAGGACAACGCAGGGGACACAGCAGGAACACAGCTGGGGACACAGCGGGACACAACGGGGAATACAGCGGGACACAGCGGCGGACACAGGGGGGACAAAGCGGGACACAGCAGGTGACACAGCAAGGACAAAGCAGGACACAGCAGGTGACACAGCAAGGACAAAGCGGGACACAGCGAGGACACAGCGGGACAGAGCGGGGACACAGCTGGACACAGAGGGCTACACCGCGGGTACAGCGGGGATACCACGGAACACAGCTGGACACAGCGG
Source organism: Dipodomys ordii (assembly GCF_000151885.1). Taxonomy (NCBI): domain Eukaryota; kingdom Metazoa; phylum Chordata; class Mammalia; order Rodentia; family Heteromyidae; genus Dipodomys; species Dipodomys ordii. The sequence goes on along the minus strand of NW_012290584.1, from coordinate 2,553 downwards.
GAAACAGCGGTGGCCCTGCGGGGACACAACGGGACACAGCGGGACACAGCAGGGACACAGCGGGGGACACAGCGGGACACAACGGGACACAGCGGGGGACACAGCAGTACACAGCGGGGGACACAGCGGGGGACACAGCAGGACAAAACGGGGAACACAGCGGGACTCAGCGGGACACAGAGTCGATACAGCGGGGACACAGCGGGACACAGCGGGGTACACAGCTGGGGACACAAAGGGACACAGTGTGGAACACAGCAGGACACAGCGGGACACAGTGGGACACAGCGGGGACAAAGAGTGAGACACAGCAGGGGACAGAGCGGGAGACACCAGGGGCACAGCGAGGACACAGCGGGACACAGCGGGGACACAGCGGGGACTCAGCGGGAGACACAGCGGGGGACAAAGCGGGACACCAAGAAACACAGTGTGGGCTTTCACCAATCAGTAGCTTTTCCCTGGGGCTGATTTGTGAAGAAAAGAAAAAAAAAAACTCACACAGCTGGTTCCATCTACACAAACAATTAATATTATTCATCACATAAAAAAAAAACCTCACAGTGCTGGTTCAATATATGCAAATCAATTAATATTATTCATCACATCAACAGGAGCAAGAATAAGAACCACGTGATTATCTCAATAGATGCAGAAAAAGCATTCGACAAGATCCAACACCCCTTCATGATGAAGGTTTTGGAAAAATTAGGAATCCATGGAACATTCCTCAATACAATAAAGGCTGTATATGACAAACCTACAGCCAGCATTATACTCAATGGTGAAAAACTAAAGCCATTTCCTCTTAACTCAGGAACAATACAAGGATGCCCACTCTCTCCACTCCTTTTCAATCTAGTATTAGAATGCCTAGCTACAGCAATAAGACAAGATGCAGACATAAAGGGGATCCAAATAGGGAAAGAAGAAATAAAACTCTCCCTCTTTGCAGATGACATGATCTTGTATTTAAAGAATCCCATAGACTCCACTCCCAAATTACTCAAGCTGATTCAAAATTTTGGCAGAGTAGCAGGGTATAAAATTAACCCCCAAAAATCAACGGCTTTTCTGTATGCCAACAATGAGAAAAGTGTGGCTGAAATTAGGAAAGCAACTCCATTTGTAATAGCCCCACAAAAAATAAAATACCTAGGAATTAACTTAACTAAAGAAGTGAAGGACCTCTATGATGAAAACTTTAAAATCTTGAAAAGGGAAATCAACACAGAACTTAAAAAATGGCAAAGCCTCCCATGCTCCTGGATTGGAAAGATTAACATCGTGAAAATGGCAATACTTCCCAAGACTATCTACAAATTCAACGCAATACCTATCAAAATTCCAACCTCATTCTTCAAGGAAATAGAAGAGGCAATCCAGAAATTCATATGGAACAATAAAAGACCCCGAATAGCAAAAACACTCCTCAACGGAAAGAACACTGCTGGAGGAATATCAATACCAAATTTCAAACTCTACTACAAAGCCATAGTAATCAAAACAGCTTGGTACTGGCATAAGAACAGACCTCAGGACCAATGGAATAGAATTGAAAACCCAGAAATGAACCTACAGACCTATAGCCATCTAATCTTCGATAAGGGAGCTAAAACAATAGAATGGAAGAAAGACAGCCTCTTCAGTAAATGGTGCTGGCAAAATTGGTTAACTACATGTAGAAAACTAAAGCTAGATCCTTATATATCACCCTGCACCAGAATCAACTCCAAATGGATCAAAGACCTTGAAGTCAAAGCAGACACTCTGAAAACATTACAGGATGGAATAGGAGAAACCCTAGGTCTCCTTGGTACAGGCCGAAATTTTTTGAATAGAGACCCGGAAACACAACAAATCAAAGAAAGGTTGGACAAATGGGATTGCATAAAGTTGCAGAGCTTCTGCAGGGCAAATGACATAGCTAGCAAGATCAATAGAAAGCCCACAGATTGGGAGAAGATCTTTACTAGCCATACAACGGACAAGGGTCTCATATCTAAAATATACTTGGAACTCAAAAAATTAAACCCCCCAACAACAAATCCCCAAAGAAACAACTGCCCAATAAATAAGTGGGCGAAAGACTTAAAGAGAAACTTCTCGGAAGAAGAAAGAAGGATGGCCAATAGACACATGAAGAAATGTTCAACATCCCTAGCCATAAAAGAAATGCAAATAAAAACAACATTGAGATATCACCTCACCCCAGAAAGGACGGCAAAAATCAAGAACTCTAATAACAACAGATGCTGGAGGGGATGTGGACAGAAAGGAACCTTACTTCATTGTTGGTGGGAATGTAAACTTGTCCAACCACTTTGGAAAGCAGTATGGAGGTTCCTCAAAAGACTTCACATAGAACTCCCCTATGACCCAGCAATCCCACTTTTGGGCATTTACCCAAATGCTTACAAACAAAACCACACTAAAGCTACCACCACAACTATGTTTATTGCAGCATTATTTACCATAGCTAAGATCTGGAACCAACCTAGATGCCCCTCAGTAGATGAATGGATCAAGAAAATGTGGTATATATACACAATG
>NW_012290583.1:0-2231 GCF_000151885.1 Dipodomys ordii | reverse complement strand
GGACACAGCGGGTCACAGCAGGGACACAACGAGGTCACAGAAGGACAAAGCGGGGGACACAGGGGAAACACAGCGGGACACAGCAGGGCACACAGGAGGGACACACCGGGAACACAGCGAGGACACAACTGGACACAGCGGGGGACAAAGGGAGGACACAGAGGGACACAGCGGGCGACACAAGGGAACACAGCAGTAAACAGCGGGACACAGCGGGACACAGCGGGGGACAAAGCAGGGACACAGCGCGGGACAGAGCGAGGACACAGCGAGACACAGAGTGGGACAAAGCGGGAGACAGCGGGCGACACAGCGAGGACACAGCGGGACACAACGGGACACAGCGTCGATACAGTGGGGACACAGCGGGACACCGCGGGATACACAGCTGGGGACACAAAAGGACACATCGGGAGACACAGCGAGGCACAGCTGGGAACACAGCAGGAGACACAGCGAGGACACAGCGGGACCCAGCGGGACACAGCGTCGATACAGCGGGGACACAGCGGGACACAGCGGGACACAGCCGGACACAGCGGGGACACAGGTGGGACACAGCGGGACACAGCGGGGACACAGCGGGACTCAGCGTGGGACACAGCAGTACACAGAGGGACACAGCGGGACACAGCAGGACACAGCGGGGGACACAGCGGGACACAGAGGGGGACACAGAAGGGTACAGAGTGGGAAACAGCGGGGAAAACAGCGAGACACACCGGGACTCAGCGGAACACAGCAGGACACAGTAGGGACACAGTATTAGACAAAGCGGGACACAGCGGGGGACACAGCGGGACACAGTGGGACACAGCGGGGACTCAGCGGGGGACACAGCTGTACACAGCGTAACACAGCGGGACAGAGCGGAACACAGCGGGGGAAACAGCGGGACACAGAGGTGGACACAGAGTGTTACAAAGCGGGACACAATGGGGAACACAGCGGGACACAGAGGATCACAGCGGGGACACAGCGGGACACAGCGGGGTACACAGCTGGGGACACAAAGGGACACATCGGGGGACACATCGAGGACACAGCAGAACACAACGTGGGACACAGCGAGGACACAGTGGGACACAGCGGGACACAGCAGGACACAGCAGGGACACAGCAATAGACACAGTGGGACACAGCGGTGGACAGAACTTGAGACAGCGGGGCACACAGCGGGACACAGAGGATCACAGCGGGGACACAGCGGGACACAGCAGGGTACACAGCTGGGGACACAAAGGGACACATCGGGGGACACAGCGAGGACAAAGCGGGACACAGCGAGGACACAGCGGGACAGAGCGGGGACACAGCTGGACACAGAGGGGTACACAGCGGGACACAGCGGGGACACAGCAGGGACACAGCGGGGACACAGCGGGGGACACAGCGGGGGACACAGCGGGACACAACGGGGAACACAGCGAGGACACAGTGGGACTCAGCGGGACACAGAGTCGATACAGCGGGGACACAGCGGGACACAGCGGGGTACACAGCTGGGGACACAAAGGGACACAGTGGGGGACACAGCAGGACACAGCAGGACACAGCGGGACACAGCGGGAAACAGCGGTGATCTTGCGGGGACACAGCGGGACACAGTGGGGGCCACAGCGGGCCACAGCGGGGGACACAGCGGAACACAGTGGGGGACAGAGCGTGGAACACAGCGAGACTAACAGCGGTGACAAAGCTGGACACAGCGGGGTACACAGCGGGACACAGCGGGGACAGAGCGGCGACAGAGCGGGACACAGCGGGTCACAGCAGGGACAAAGCGGGACACAGCAGGACACAGCAGGGGACACAGGAGGGACACAGTGGGGACACAGCGGGGACACAGCCGGACACAGCGGGTCACATCAGGGACACAGCGAGCACACAGCAGGACACAGCGGGGGACACAGGGGAACACAGCGGGACACAGCAGCGGACACAGGAGGGACACAGCAGGAACACAGCGAGGACACAGCTGGCACAGCGGGGGACAAAGGGAGGGCACAGCGGGACACAGCGGGGGACACAGCGGAAAACAGCAATACACAGCGGGACACAGTGGGACACAGCGGGGTACACAGCGGAACACAGCAGTACACAGCGGGACACAGCAGGACACAGCAGGACACAGCAGGGGACACAGCGGGACACAGAGGGGGACACAGCGGGACACAGCGGGGTACACAGCTGTGGACACAACAGGAAACAGCGGGGAACACAGTGGGACC
>NW_012290582.1:0-3669 GCF_000151885.1 Dipodomys ordii | reverse complement strand
CAGCAGGAGACACAGCGAGGACACAGCGGGACCCAGCGGGACACAGCGTCGATACAGCGGGGACACAGCGGGACACAGCGGGACACAGCCGGACACAGCAGGGGACACAGATGGGACACAGCGGGACACAGCGGGGACACAGCGGGACTCAGCGTGGGACACAGCAGTACACAGAGGGACACAGCGGGACACAGCAGGACACAGCGGGGGACACAGCGGGACACAGAGGGGGACACAGAAGGGTACAGAGTGGGAAACAGCGGGGAAAACAGCGAGACACACCGGGACTCAGCGGAACACAGCGGGACACAGTAGGGACACAGTATTAGACAAAGCGGGACACAGCGGGGGACACAGCGGGACACAGTGGGACACAGCGGGGACTCAGCGGGGGACACAGCTGTACACAGCGTAACACAGCGGGACAGAGCGGAACACAGCGGGGGACACAGCGGGACACAGAGGTGGACACAGAGTGTTACAAAGCGGGACACAATGGGGAACACAGCGGGACACAGAGGATCACAGCGGGGACACAGCGGGACACAGCGGGGTACACAGCTGGGTACACAAAGGGACACATCGGGGGACACATCGAGGACACAGCAGAACACAACGTGGGACACAGCGAGGACACAGTGGGACACAGCGGGACACAGCAGGACACAGCAGGGACACAGCAATAGACACAGTGGGACACAGAGGTGGACAGAACTTGAGACAGCGGGGCACACAGCGAGGACACAGCGGGGGACACAGTGGGGACACAGCGGGGACTCAGCGGGGGACGCAGCGAGGGACATAGCAGGACACCACAGAACACAGCGGGACACAGCTGGAAACAGTGGTGACCCTGCGGGGACACAGTGAGGACACAGCGGAACACAGCGGGGGACACAGCGAGGACACAGCGGGACACAGCGGGGAAACAGCGGGGACACAGCGGGACACAGCGGGTCACAGCAGGGACAGAGCGGAATGCAGCGTCTATACAGCAGGGACAAAGCGGGACACAGTGGGGTACACAGCTGGGGACACAAAGGGACACATCGGGGGACACAGCAAGCACACAGCGGAACACAGCGTGGCACACAGTGAGGACACAGCGGGACACAGCGGGACACAGTGGGACACAGCAGGAACACAGCAGTAGACACAGCGGGACACAGCGGTGGACACAGTGGGACACAGCGGGGGACACAGCGAGGTCACAGCGGTACCCAGCTGGACACAGCGTCGATACAGCGGGGACACAGCGGGACACAGCGGGGTACACAGCTGGGGACACAACGGGACACAGCAGGGGACACAGCGAGGACACAGCGGAACACAGCGTGGGACACAGCGAGGACAAAGCGGGACACAGCGAGGACACAGCGGGACAGAGCGGGGACACAGCTTGACACAGAGGGGTACACAGCGGGACACAGCGGGGACACAGCGGGACACAGAGGATCGCAGCGGGGACACAGCGGGACACAGCAGGGTACACAGCTGGGGACACAAAGGGACACATCGGGGGACACAGCGAGGACAAAGCGGGACACAGCGAGGACACAGCGGGACAGAGCGGGGACACAGCTGGACACAGAGGGGTACACAGCGGGACACAGCGGGGACACAGCAGGGACACAGCGGGGGACACAGCGGGGGACACAGCGGGACACAACGGGGAACACAGCGAGGACACAGTGGGACTCAGCGGGACACAGAGTCGATACAGCGGGGACACAGCGGGACACAGCGGGGTACACAGCTGGGGACACAAAGGGACACAGTGGGGGACACAGCAGGACACAGCAGGACACAGCGGGACACAGCGGAAAACAGCGGTGATCTTGCGGGGACACAGCGTGACACAGTGGGGGACACAGCGGGCCACAGCGGGGGACACAGCGGAACACAGTGGGGGACAGAGCGTGGAACACAGCGAGACTAACAGCGGTGACAAAGCTGGACACAGCGGGGTACACAGCGGGACACAGCGGGGACAGAGCGGGGACAGAGCGGGACACAGCGGGTCACAGCAGGGACAAAGCGGGACACAGCAGGACACAGCGGGGGACACAGGAGGGACACAGTGGGGACACAGCGGGGAAACAGCCGGACACAGCGGGTCACATCAGGGACACAGCGAGCACACAGCAGGACACAGCGGGGGACACAGGGGAACACAGCGGGACACAGCAGCGGACACAGGAGGGACAAAGCAGGAACACAGCGAGGACACAGCTGGCACAGCGGGGGACAAAGGGAGGACACAGCGGGACACTGCGGGGGACACAGCGGAAAACAGCAATACACAGCGGGACACAGTGGGACACAGCGGGGTACACAGCGGAACACAGCAGTACACAGCGGGACACAGCAGGACACAGCAGGACACAGCAGGGGACACAGCGGGACACAGAGGGGGACACAGCGGGACACAGTGGGGTACACAGCTGTGGACACAACAGGAACAACGGGGAACACAGCGGGTACCCAGCGGGAAACAGCGGTGACCCTGCGGGGACACAGCGGGACACAGTGGGGGACACAGCGAGGACACAGCGGAACACAGCGTGGGACAAAGCAAGGACACAGCGGGACACATCGGGACACAGTGGGACACAGCAGGGACACAGCAGTAGACACAGCGGGACACTGCGGGGGACACAGCGGGACACAGCGTGGGACACAGCGGGACACAGCGGGGACACAGCGGGGACTCACCGGGGGACACAGCGGGGGACACAGCAGGACACACCGGGGGACACAGCGGGACACAGCAGGGACACAGCGAGGACACAGCGGGACACAGCGTGGGACACAGCGAGGACACAGTGGGACTCAGCGGGGGACACAGCGTGACACAGCAGGACACATCGGGACACAGCTGGACACAGCGGGGACACAGCAGGGACACAGCGGGGGACAAAGCGGAACACAGTGGGACACAGTGGGTTACAAAGCAGAACAAGGGGGACACAGATGTGGACACAGCGGGACAGAGCAGGAAACACAGCGAGGACACAGCATGGGACACAGCGAGGACACAACAGGACACAGCATGGACACAGCGGGGACTCAGCAGGGGACAGAGCGGAGGACAGTGTGGGGGTCACAGCGGGACACAGCGGGGAACACAGCGAGGACACAGCGGGACACAGCAGGGTACACAGCTGGGACACAACGGGACACAGTGGGGGACACAGTGGGACACAGCGGGACACAGCGGGACACAGGGGGACACAGCAGGGGACACATCGGGACACATCAGCACACATCGGGGACAGAGCGGGACACAGCGTGACACAGTCGAACACAGCGGGGGACACAGCGGGACACAACGGGGGACACAGTGAGGACACAGTGGGACAGAGCGGGGACACAGCTGGACACAGCCGGCCACAACGGGACAGAGCAGTATACAGCTGGACACAGCGGTGACACTGCTGGGACACATCGGGACACAGAAGGGGACACAGCGGGGACACAGCAGGCCAAAGCGGGGGACAAAGAGAGGACACAGCTGGACACAGCGCGACACAGCGGGGGACAAAGCGGGAGACAGCGGGTGACACAGCGAGGACACAGCAGGACATAGCAGGGACACAGAGGGGACACTGAGGGGACACAGTGGGGGACACAGCGGGACACAGCGGAACACAGCAAGGACACAGATGG
>NW_012290581.1:0-2084 GCF_000151885.1 Dipodomys ordii | reverse complement strand
CAGCGGGACACAGCGGGACACAGCGGGGACACAGTGGGACACTTTTGGGACACAACGGGGGCCACAGTGAGGACACAGCCGGACAGAGCGGGGACACAGCTGGGCACAGCGGCGTACACAGTGGGACACAGCGGGGACACAGCAGGGACACAGCGGGACATCGGGCACACAGCCCGACACAGCGGGGACACAGCAATGGTCACAGCGGAACACAGCGGGGGACACAGCCGGACACAGCGGGGGACACAGCAGGGGACACAGCGGGACACAGCGGGGACACAGCTGGACACTGCGGGGGACACAGCGGGACACAGCGGGGGACACAGCGGGACACAGCAGGGGACACAGCGGGACACAGCGTGGTACACAGCGGGACACAGCGGGGTACACAGCGGGGGACACAACGGGACACAGCGGGGGACACAGAGGGAAACAGAGGGACACTGCTAGGACAACGCGGGGGACACAGCGGGGACACAGCTGGGGACAAAGCGGGACACAGCGGGGGATACAGCTGGACACAGTGGCGGACACAGGGGGGACAAAGCGGGACACAGCAAGGGACACAGCAAAGACACAGCGGGACACAGGGGGGACACAGCGGGACTCTGCGGGGGACACAGCGGGACACAGCGGGACACAGCTGGACACAGCGGGGACACAGCAGGGACACAGAGGGGGACAAAGCGGAACACAGTGGGACCCAGTGGGTTACAAAGTGGAACACAGCGGCACACAGTTGTGGACACAGAGGGACAGAGCGGGGAACACAGCGAGGACACAGCGGGGGACACAGCGAGGACACAACAGGACACAGAGGGGACACAGCGGGGACTCAGCAGGGGACAGAGCAGAGGACAGAGTGGGGGTCACAGCGGGACACAGCGGGGAACACAGCGAGGACACAGCGGGACACAGCGGGGTACACAGCTGGGACACAACGGGACACAGTGGGGGACACAGTGGGACACAGCGGGACACAGCGGGACACAGGGGGACACAGCAGGGGACACAGTGGGGACACAGCAGGCCAAAGCGGGGGACACAGCGAGGACACAGACGGACACAGCCCGACACAGCGGGGGACAAAGCGGGAGACAGCGGGGAACACAGCGAGGACACAGCGGGATATAGCAGGGACACAGAGGGGACACAGCGGGGGACACAGCGGGACACAGCGGAACACAGCAAGGACACAGATGGGACTCAGCGGGGGACACAGCGGGGGACAAAGCGGGACACCACGGTACACAGCGTGGGACAAAGCGGGAGACAGCAGGGGACACAGCGAGGACACAGCGGGACACAACGGGACACAGCATCGATACAGTGGGGACACAGCGGGACACAGGGGGTTACACAGCTGGGGACACAAAGTGATACATCGGGGGACACAGCGGGGCACAGCGGGGAACACAGCAGGAGACACAGTTAGGACACAGCGGGACCCAGCGGGACACAGCGTCGATACAGCGGGGACACAGCGGGACACAGAGGGACACAGCCGGACACAGCGGGGGACACAGGTGGGACACAGCAGGACACAGCGGGGACACAGCCGGACTCAGCGTGGGACACAGCAGAACACAGAGGGACACAGCGGGACACAGCGGGACACAACGGGACAGAGGGGGGTACAGAAGGGTACAGAGTGGGACACAGCGGGGAACACAGCGGGACACAGCGGGACTCAGCGGAACACAGCGGGACACAGTAGGGACACAGCATTAAACAAAGCGGGACACAGCGGGGGACACAGCGGGACACAGCGGGACTCAGCGGGGGACACAGCTGTACACAGCGCAACACAACAGGACACAGCGGTACACATCGGGGGACACAGCGGGACACAGAGGTGGACACAGAGTGTTACAAAGCGGGACACAATGGGGAACACAGCGGGACACAGAGGAACACAGCAAGGACACAGCGGGACACAGTGGGGTACACAGCTGGGGACACAAAGGGACACATCGGGGGACACAGCAAGGACACAGAGGAACACAGCGTGGGACACAGCGGGACACAGCGGGACACAGCAGGGGACACAGCGAGGACACAGCAGGACACAGCGGAGGACATGA
>NW_012290580.1:0-864 GCF_000151885.1 Dipodomys ordii | reverse complement strand
AATTTGGATCCCCCAATTGGAGTAAACCAAGTTTTTGGATGATCAAAGCCCCCCAAAGCATGACGCCGGATAAAGATATAAGGAATCCTTGCCTCTGCACCCATCAGTCTACGATAGTTGTATCCGCGCTTGCCATTGAACATCAAATAGATTAAAGATAACAACCATTATGCCCATGTCAGACTTGCCGGACCAGCTCCCGAAAATATCATGTGGTTAGTCTTACGTCAGTCACGCGCATAACGACACTAGGTTCAACAATAATCACAGAGTCGTTACGTTTGGCGTTCAGCGCCAATATTTGCTTGATCACCAGCTTTTGTGGTGATGACTGGTAGTCCGGCGTGACCGTTTCGGTTCAGGGTCTTTACGAGCTGAGCCACATCGCCCAGCCCCCCAGTCATGAAATTCTTATCTCCAGTAAACCACCAGAAAACTGGAAGTGGTGATGTAGCTCAAGTGGTAGAGTGCTAGCCTTGAGCTGAAGAGCTCAGGGACAGTGCCCAGGTCCAGAGTTCAAGCCTCACGACCGACAAAAATAAATACTGTGAAATGTTTAATGGACTTTAAAACATCTACTTTGAGCTATCCCAAGAAGTATGACTTCAGAAACAAGGTTCTTTATTGCTACACTAATTAACGATTTGTTTTGATTAAAAACTTGGTATAATTTCAAGCAGTTTGAGCACAAGAAATATTAGAAGCTCTGAGATACAGAGTAAATTCAGACTTGTTGGTTTGTGTTTATAAACCAATGTGTTTTCTGGTGAAATTCATGATCTATTTTCATTTATTTTATTGGTCCAAAGTATCTAGTGAGCATAGAAATAATATACAGACTCTTCCAAAGTATTGATATGTTTT
>NW_012290579.1:0-11588 GCF_000151885.1 Dipodomys ordii | reverse complement strand
ATCGGGAGAAGCAGCAGAAGAAGAGAAACAGAAAAAGGAGATGAGCAGAAGGAGAAGCAGAAGCAGAAGGAGAATCAGAAAGAGAAGCAGAAGAAGCAGTAGCAGGAGAAGCAGAAGGAGAAGAAACAGAAGAAGCCCAAGAACCAGGAGGAGAACGTGAAGCAGAAGGAGAAGCAGAAGCAGCAGAAGCTGGAAAAGCAGAAGCAGAAGAAAAAGAAGAAGCATAAGTAGCAGAAGCAGAGGGAGAAACAGAAGAAGGGGAAGGAGCAGCAGAAGGTGAAGCAGAAGGAGACGCAGAAGCAGAAAGAGAAGCAGAAACAGAAGGAGAAGAAGAAGGAGAAGTTGAAGAATCAGAAGAAGCAGAAGCAGAAGCAGAAAGAGCAGCAGAAGAAGGAGAAGGAGAAGCAGAAGGAGAAGGACAAGCAGGAGAAGCAGAAGAAGCAGAAGCGGGAGAAGCAGAAGAAGAAGAAGAAACAGAAGAAGGAGAAGGAGCAGAAGGAGAAGCAGAAGGAGAAGCAGAAAGAGAAGCAGAAGAAGCAGTAGCAGGAGAAGCAGAAGCAGAAGAAACAGAAGAAGCCCAAGAACCAGAAGGAGAACCTGAAGCAGAAGGAGAAGCAGAAGCAGCAGAAGCTGGAAAAGCAGAAGCAGAAGAAAAAGAAGAAGCATAAGTAGCAGAAGCAGAGGGAGAAACAGAAGAAGGAGAAGGAGCAGCAGAAGGTGAAGCAGAAGGAGACGCAGAAGCAGAAAGAGAAGCAGAAACAGAAGGAGAAGGTGAAGGAGAAGTTGAAGAATCAGAAGAAGCAGAAGCAGAAGCAGAAAGAGAAAGAGCAGCAGAAGAAGGAGAAGGAGAAGCAGAAGGAGAAGGACAAGCAGGAGAAGCAGAAGAAGCAGAAGCGGGAGAAGCAGAAGAAGAAGAAGAAGAAACAGAAGAAGGAGAAGGAGCAGAAGGAGAAGCAGAAGCAGAAGGAGAAGCAGAAAGAGAAGCAGAAGAAGCAGTAGCAGGAGAAGCAGAAGCAGAAGAAACAGAAGAAGCCCAAGAACCAGAAGGAGAACCTGAAGCAGAAGGAGAAGCAGAAGCAGCAGAAGCTGGAAAAGCAGAAGCAGAAGAAACAGAACAAGCAGAAGAAGCAGAGGCAGGACGAGAAGCAGAAGAAGAAGAAGGAGAAAGAGAAGGATTAGGAGTAGGAGGAGCAGAAGCAGAATAAGAAGCAGAAAGAGAAGCAGAAGGAGAAGCAGAAGGAGAAACAGACGAAGCAGAAGCAGGAGAAGCAGAAGCAGAATGAGAAGCACAAGAAGGAGAAATTGAAGGAGAAGGAGAATGAGACGGAGAAGCAGAAGGAGAAGTAGGAGAAGCAGAAGAAGAAGAAGCAGGAGAAGCAGAAGCAGAAGAAACAGAAGAAGGAGAAGAGCAGAAGCAGACGGAGAAGCAGAAGCAAAAGGAGAAGCAGAAGAAGCAGAAGCTGAAGCAGAAGAAGAAGAAACAGAAAAAGCAGAAGAAGCAGAAGAAGAAGCAGCAGGAGAAGCAGAAGAAGAAGAAGGAGAAAGAGAAGGATTAGGCGTAGGAGAAACAGAAGGATAAGCAGAAGCAGAAAGAGAAGGAGAAGGAGAAGCAGGAGAAGCAGAAGGAGCAGAAGCAGGAGAAGCAGAATTATAATGAAAGGCAGAAGAAGGAGAAATTGAAACAGAAGAAGATGCACAAGGAGAAGCAGAAGCAGTAGTAGAAGCAGAAGAAGGAGAAGCAGAAGGAGAAGCATAAAGAGAAACAGAAGAGAAGCAGGAGAAGCAGAAGCAGGAGAAGCAGAAGCAGAAGAAATAGAAGGAGGAGAGAAGCAGAAGTAGAAAGAGAAGCAGAAACAGAAGGAGAAGCAGAAATAGAAGCAGAAGAAGCCGAAGAAGCAAAAGGAGAACCTGAAGCAGAAGGAGAAGCTGGAGAAGCAGAAGAAGAAGAATCTGGAGAAGAAGAAGGAGAACCAGAAGGAGAAGCAGAAGCAGAAAGAGAAGCAAAAGCAGAAGGAGAAGCAGAAGAAACAGAAGAAGCAGAAGCAGTAGCAGAAGAAACTGAAGATGCAGAAGCAGAAAGAGAAGCAGAAGGAATAGCAGAAGAACAAGAAGGAGAAACAGAAGGAGAAGCAGAAGGAGAAGCAGGAAAAGAAGAAGAAGCAGAAGCAGACGGAGAAGCAGAAGAAGGAGAAGGAGAAGCCGAAGGGGAAGAAGAAGCAGAAGGAAAAGCACAAGCAGAAGGAGATGCAGAAGGAGAAGCATGAGAAGCAGTAGAAACAGAAGCAGAAGGAGAAGAAGAAGGAGAAGAAGCAGAATCAGAAGAAGCAGAAGCAGAAATAGAAAGAGAAGCCGACGAAGAGAAGCAGAACGAGAAGCAGGAGTAGCAGAAGAAGCAGAAGCGGGAGAAGCAGAAGAAGAAGAAACAGAAGAAGGAGAAGGAGCAGAAGGAGAAGCAGAAAGAGAAGCAGGAAAAGCAGAAGAAGCAGAAGCTGGAAAAGCAGAAGCAGAAGAAACAGAACAAGCAGAAGAAGCAGAAGCAGGACGAGAAGCAGAAGAAGAAGAAGGAGAAAGAGAAGGATTAGGAGTAGGAGGAGCAGAAGAAGAAGAATCTGGAGAAGAAGAAGGAGAACCAGAAGGAGAAGCAGAAGCAGAAAGAGAAGCAAAAGCAGAAGGAGAAGCAGAAGAAACAGAAGAAGCAGAAGCAGTAGCAGAAGAAGCTGAAGATGCAGAAGCAGAAAGAGAAGCAGAAGGAATAGCAGAAGAACAAGAAGGAGAAACAGAAGGACAAGCAGAAGGACAAGCAGAAGGACAAGCAGGAAAAGAAGAAGCAGAAGCAGACGGAGAAGCAGAAGAAGGAGAAGGAGAAGCAGAAGCAGAGGAAGAAGCAGAAGGTAAAGCACAAGCAGAAGGAGATGCAGAAGGAGAAGCAGGAGAAGCAGAAGAAACAGAAGCAGAAGGAGAAGAAGAAGGAGAAGAAGCAGAATCAGAAGAAGCTGAAGCAGAAATAGAAAGAGAAGCCAAGGAAGAGAAGCAGAACGAGAAGCAGGAGAAGCAGAAGAAGCCGAAGCGGGAGAAGCAGAAGAAGAAGAAACAGAAGAAGGAGAAGGAGCAGAAGGAGAAGCAGAAAGAGAAGCAGGAAAAGCCGAAGAAGCAGAAGCAGGAGAAGCAGAAGCAGAAAACAGGAGAAGGACAAGAAGCAGAAGCAGAAGGAGAAGCAGAAACAGAAGGAGAAGCAGAAAGAGAAAGAGGGGAAACAGAAGAAGCAGAAGCAGGAGAAGCAGAAGCATAAGAATCCGAAGAAGCAGAAGCAGAACCTGAACCAGAAGGAGAAGCAGGAGAAGGAGAAGAAGCAGAATCTGGAGAAGCAGAATGAGAAGCTGAAGTAGAAGCAGAAGCAGAAGCAGAAAGAGAATCAAAAGCAGAAGGATAAGCAGAAGAAACAGAAGAAGCAGAAGCAGTAGCAGTTGCAGCAGAAGCAGAAGGGAAAGCAGAAGAACGAGAAGGAGAAGGAGAAACAGAACGAGAAGCACAAGGAGAATCAGAAAAAGAAGCAGAAGAAGCAGAAGGAGAAGTAGAAGGAGAAACAGAAGCAGAAGAAGCAGCAGAAGGAGAAGCAGCATAAGGAGAAGCAGGAGAAGCAGAAGAAGCAGAAGCAGAAGGAGAAGTAGAAGTAGGAGAAGGAGAAGGAAGAGCCGCAGAAGCAATAGGAGAAGCAGAAGGAGAAGTAGAAGCAGAATGAGAAGCAGAAAGATAAGCAGTAGAAGCAGAAGAAGCAGGAAAAGAAGAAGCAGAAGAAAGAGAAGAAGAAGAAGAAGAAACAGAAGCAAAAGAAATAGAAGAAGGAGAAGAGCAGTAGCAGAAGCAGGAGAAGCAGAAGCAGAAGGAGAAGGAGAAAGAGAAGCAGGAGGAGCAGAAGAAGCAGGAGAAGCAGAAGCAGAAGAAACAGGAGAAGCCGAAGAAGCAGAAGCAGAATCTGAAGCAGGAGAAACAGAAGAAGCACAATCTTAAGCAGAAGCAGAAGAAACAGAAATAGTAGAATAAGCAGAAGCAAAAGCACAAGGAGAAGCAGAAGAAGAAGAAGGAGAAGGCGAAAGAGAAGGATTAGGAGTAGGAGAAGCAAAAGGATAAGCAGAAGCAGAAAGAGACGAAGAAGGAGAAGCAGCACGAAAAGTAGGAGAAGCAGGAGAAGCAGAAGAAGGAGAAGCAGAAGAAACACAAGACGCAGAAGGAGAATGAGAAGCAGAAGGAGAAATTGAAGCAGAAGCAGAAGGAGAAGCAGAAGCAGAAGAAGGAGAAGGAGAAGGAGAAGCAGAAAGAGAAGCAGAACGAGAAGCAGGAGAAGCAGAAGCAGGAGAAGCAGAAGCAGAAGAAACAGAAGAAGGAGAAGAAGCAGAAGGAGAAGCAGAAACAGAAGGAAAAGCAGAAAGAGAAGCAGGAGAAGCAGAAGAAGCCTCAGCAGGAGAAGCAGAAGTAGAAGAAGCCGAAGAAGCAGAAGCAGAACCTGAAGCAGAAGGAGAAGCAGGAGAAGCAGAAGAAGCAGAATTCGGAGAAGCAGAAGGAGAAGCAGAAGCAGAAAGAGAAGCAAAAGCAGAAGGAGAACCAGAAGAAACAAAAGAAATAGAAGCAGTAGCCGTTGTAGCAGAAGCAGAAGGAGAAGCAGAAGGAAAAGGAGAAGAACAAGAAGGAGAAGGAGAAACAGAAGGAGAAGCAGAAGGAGAAGCAGAAAGAGAAGAAGGTAAAGCAGAAGAAGAAGAAGCAGAAGGAGAATCAGAAGGAGAATCAGAAGAAGGAGAAGCAGAAGCAGAAGAAGATGCAGAAGGAGAAGAAGGAGAAACAGAAGAAGCAAAAGCAGAAGGAGAAGCAGAAGAAGCAGAAGCAAAAGGAGAAGCAAAAGAAGGAGAAGGAGAAGCAGAAGAAGAAGCATAACGACAAGCACAAGCAGAAGGAGATGCAGAAGGAGAAGCAGGAGAAGCAGAAGAAGCAGAAGCTGAAGGAGAAGCAGAAGTAGGAGAAGGAGAAGGAGGAGAAGCAGAAGCAGAAAGAGAAGCAGAAGCGGAATGAGAAGCAGAAAGAGAAGCAGGAGAAGCACAAGAAGCGGAAGCAGGAGAAGCCGAAAGAGAAGAAGCAGAAGAAGCAGAAACAGAAGCAGAAGTAGAAGCAGAAGCAGAAAGAGAAGCAGCAGAAGAAGTAGAACCAGAAATTCAGGCAGGAGAAACAGAAGAAACAGAAGCATAAGGAGAAGCAAAAAGAGAAGCAGAAGGAGAAGTAGAAGAAGCAGCAGAAGGAGAAGCAGCAGAAGAAGCAGAAAAACAAGCAGGAGAAGCAGAAATAGAAAGAGAAGTAGAAGCAGAAGAAGCTGAAGCAGAAGAAGAAGCAGTAGAAGTATAGAAGCAGAAGCAGGAGAAGCAGAAACAGAAGAAAAAGAAGAAGCATAAGAAGCAGAAGCAGAAGCAGAGGGCGAAACAGAAGAAGGAGCAGCAGAAGGTGAAGCAGAAGGAGATGCAGAAGCAGAAAGAGAAGCAGAAACAGAAGGAGAAGAAGAAGGATTAGTTGGAGAATCTGAAGAAGCAGAAGCAGAAGAAGGATAAGAAAAAGCAGAAGCAGAGGAAAGGAAGGAGAAGCAGAAGAAGCAGAAGCGGGAGAAGCAGAAGAAGCAGAAGAAGAAGAAGAAGAAGAAGAAGAAGAAGAAGAAGAAGAAGAAGAAGAAGAAGAAGAAGAAGAAGAAGAAGAAGAAGAAGAAAGAAGAAGAAGAAGAAGCATAAGGAGAAGCAGAAGAAGCAGAAGCAGGAGAAGCAGAAGCAGGAGAAGCAGAAGATAAAGAATAAGCAAAAGAAGCAGAAGCAGAAGCAGTGGGGGAAGCAGAAGAAGGAGAAGGAGAAGGAGCAGCAGAAGGAGAAGCAGAAGCAGAAAGAGAATCAGAAACAGAAGGAGAACAAGAAGGAGAAGCAGGAGAATCAGAAGAAGCAGAAGTAGAAGCAGACAGAGAATCAGAAACAGAAGGAGAACAAGAAGGAGAAGCAGGAGAATCAGAAGAAGCAGAAGTAGAAGCAGACAGAGAAGGAGAAGAAGGAGAAGCAGAAGTAGAATCAGAAGAAACAGAAGAAGAAGAAGCAGAAGAAACAGAAGCAAAAGAAACAGAAGAAGGAGAAGAGCAGAAGCAGAAGCAGAAGGAGAAGCAGAAGCAGAAGGAGAAGCAGAAAGAGAAGCAGGAGAAGCAGAAGAAGCAGGAGAAGCAGATGCAGAAGAAACAGAAGAAGCAGAAGCAGAATCTGAAGCAGAAGGAGAAACAGAAGAAGCACAATCTGAAGCAGAAGCAGAAGAAACAGAAATAGTAGAATAAGCAGAAGCAGAAGCACCAGGAGAAGCAGAAGAAGAAGAAGAAGAAGAAGAAGAAGGAGAAGGTGAAAGAGAAGGATTAGGAGTAGGAGAAGCAAAAGGATAAGCAGAAGCAGAAAGAGACGCAGAAGGAGAAGCAGCACGAGAAGTAGGAGAAGCTGGAGAACCAGAAGCAGGAGAAGCAGAAGAAGCAGAAGACGCAGAAGCAGAAGGAGAAGTAGAAGGAGAAATTGAAGCAGAAGCAGAAGGAGAAGCAGAAGCAAAAGGAGAAGCAGAAGAAGGAGAAGGAGAAGGAGAAGCAGAAAGAGAAGCAGAACGAGAAGCAGGAGAAGCAGATGCAGGAGAAGCAGAAGCAGAAGAAAGAGAAGAAGGAGAAGAAGCAGAAGCAGAAGGAGAAGCAGAAACAGAAGGAAAAGCAGAAAGAGAAGCAGGAGAAGCAGAAGAAGCAGCAGCACGAGAAGCAGAAGAAGCAGAAGCCGAAGAAGCAGAAGCAGAATCTGACGCAGAAGGAGAAACAGAAGAAGCACAATCTGAAGCAGAAGCAGAAGAAACAGAAATAGTAGAATAAGCAGAAGGAGAAGCACCATGAGAAGCAGGAAAAGCAGAAGGAGAAGGCGAAAGAGAAGGAGTAAGAGTAGGAGAAGCAAAAGGATAAGCAGAAGCAGAAAGAGACGCAGAAGGAGAAGCAGCACGAGAAGTAGGAGAAGCAGGAGAAGCAGAAGAAACAGAAGACGCAGAAGCAGAATGAGAATCAGAAGGAGAAATTGAAGCAGAAGCAGAAGGAAAAGCAGAAGCAGAAGGAGAAGCAGAAGGAGAAGGAGAAGCAGAAAAAGAATAAGAACGAGAAGCAGGAGAAGCAGAAACAGAAAAAAGAGAAGAAGGATAAGAAGCAGAAGCAGAAGGAGAAGCAGAAACAGAAGGAAAAGCAGAAAGAGAAGCACGAGAAGCAGAAGAAACAGCAGCAGGAGAAGCAGAAGCAGAAGAAGCCGAAGAAGCAGAAGCAGAACCTGAAGCAAAAGGATAAGCAGGAGAAGCAGAAGAAGCAGAATCTGGAGAAGCAGAAGGAGAAGCAGAAGCAGAAAGAGAAGCATAAGCAGAAGGAGAAGAGGAGGAGAAGCAGAAGAAACAGAAGAAGCAGAGACAGTAGCAGAAGAAGCAGAAGATGCAGAAGCAGGAGGAGAAGCAGAAGGAAAAGCAGAAGAACGAGAAGGAGAAGGAGAAACAGAAGGAGAAGCAGAAAGAGAAGCAGAAGAAGGAGCAGGAGAAGGAAAAGCAGCAGGAGAAGCAGAAAGAGCAGCAGAAGGAGAAGCAGGAGATGCAGCAACAGGAGAAGCAGAAGCAGAAGAAACAGGAGAAGGACAAGAAGCAGAAGGAGAAGCAGAAACAGAAGGAGAAGCAGAAAGAGAAGGAGGGGAAGCAGAAGAAGCAGAAGCAGGAGAAGCAGAAGCATAAGAATCCGAAGAAGCAGAAGCAGAACCTGAAGCAGAAGGAGAAGCAGGAGAAGAAGAAGCAGAATCTGGAGAAGCAGAAGGAGAAGCAGAAGGTGAAGCAGAAGCAGAAAGAGAATCAAAAGCAGAAGGAGAAGCAGAAGAAACAGAAGAAGTAGAAACAGTAGCCGTTGTAGCAGAAGCAGAAGGAAAAGCAGAAGAACAAGAAGGAGAAGGAGAAACAGAAGGAGAAGCAGAAGGAGAAGCAGAAAGAGAGGCTGGTAAAGCAGAAGAAGAAGAAGCACAAGGAGAATCAGAAGGAGAAGCAGAGGAAGGAGAAGGAGAAGCAGAAGTAGAAGAAGATGCAGAAGGAGAAGCAGGAGAAACAGAAGGAGCAGAAGCAGAAGGAGAAGCAGGAAAAGCAGAAGAAGCAGAAGCAAAAGTAGAAACGAAAGAAGGAGAAGGAGAAGCAGAAGCAGAAGAAGAAGCATAAGGACAAGCACAAGCAGAAGGAGATGCAGAAGGAGAAGCAGGAGAAGAAGAAGAAGCAGAAGCTGAAAGGAGAAGCAGAAGTAGTAGGAGGAGGATAAGAAGAAGCAGAAGGAGAAGCAGAAGAGGAATGAGAAGCAGAAAAAGAAACAGGAGAAGCACAGTAAGCAGAAGCAGGAGAAGCCGAAAGAGTATAAGCAGAAGAAGCAGAAACAGAAGTAGAAGAAGAAGCAGAAGCAGAAGCAGCAGAATAAGTAGAACCAGAAATTCAGGTAGGAGAAACAGAAGAAGCAGAAGCAGAAGGAGAAGCAAAAAGAGAAGCAGAAGGAGAAGTAGAAGAAGCAGCAGAAGGAGAAGCAGAAGAAGAAGCAGAAAAACAAGCAGGAGAAGCAGAAGCAGAAAGAGAATTAGAAGCAGAAGAAGCAGAAGCAGAAGAAGAAGCAGTAGAAGCATAAGAAGCAGAAGCAGAAGCAGAAGAAGAAGAAGAAGAAGAAGAAGACGAAGAAGACGAAGAAGAAGAAGAAGAAGAAGAAGAAGAAGAAGAAGAAGAAGAAGAAGAAGAAGAAGAAGAAGGAGGAGGAGGAGGAGGAGGAGGAGAAGCAGAAGAAGCAGAAGCAGGAGAAGCAGAAGCAGGAGAAGCAGAAGATAAAGAATAAGCAAAAGAAGCAGAAGCAGAAGCAGTGGGGGAAGCAGAAGAAGGAGAAGGAGAAGGAGCAGCAGAAGGAGAAGCAGAAGCAGAAAGAGTATCAGAAACAGAAGGAGAACAAGAAGGAGAAGCAGGAGAATCAGAAGAAGCAGAAGTAGAAGCAGACAGAGAAGGAGAAGAAGGAGAAGCAGAAGTAGAATCAGAAGAAACAGAAGAAGAAGAAGCAGAAGAAACAGAAGCAAAAGAAACAGAAGAAGGAGAAGAGCAGAAGCAGAAGCAGAAGGAGAAGCAGAAAGAGAAGCAGGAGAAGCAGAAGAAGCAGGAGAAGCAGATGCAGAAGAAACAGGAGAAGCCGAAGAAGCAGAAGCAGAATCTGAAGCAGAAGGAGAAACAGAAGAAGCACAATCTGAAGCAGAAGCAGAAGAAACAGAAATAGTAGAATAAGCAGAAGCAGAAGCACCAGGAGAAGCAGAAGAAGAAGAAGAAGAAGGAGAAGGCGAAAGAGAAGGATTAGGAGTAGGAGAAGCAAAAGGATAAGCAGAAGCAGAAAGAGACGCAGAAGGAGAAGCAGCACGAGAAGTAGGAGAAGCTGGAGAACCAGAAGCAGGAGAAGCAGAAGAAACAGAAGACGCAGAAGCAGAAGGAGAAGTAGAAGGAGAAATTGAAGCAGAAGCAGAAGGAGAAGCAGAAGCAAAAGGAGAAGCAGAAGAAGGAGAAGGAGAAGGAGAAGCAGAAAGAGAAGCAGAACGAGAAGCAGGAGAAGCAGAAGCAGGAGAAGCAGAAGCAGAAGAAACAGAAGAAGGAGAAGAAGCAGAAGGAGAAGCAGAAACCGAAGGAAAAGCAGAAAGAGAAGCAGGAGAAGCAGAAGAAGCAGCAGCACGAGAAGCAGAAGCAGAATCTGACGCAGAAGGAGAAACAGAAGAAGCACAATCTGAAGCAGAAGCAGAAGAAACAGAAATAGTAGAATAAGCAGAAGGAGAAGCACCATGAGAAGCAGGAAAAGCAGAAGGAGAAGGCGAAAGAGAAGGAGTAGGAGTAGGAGAAGCAAAAGGATAAGCAGAAGCAGAAAGAGACGCAGAAGGAGAAGCAGCACGAGAAGTAGGAGAAGCAGGAGAAGCAGAAGAAACAGAAGACGCAGAAGCAGAATGAGAATCAGAAGGAGAAATTGAAGCAGAAGCAGAAGCAGAAGGAGAAGCAGAAGCAGAAGGAGAAGCAGAAGGAGAAGGAGAAGGAGAAGCAGAAAAAGAAGCAGAACGAGAAGCAGGAGAAGCAGAAGCAGGAGAAGCAGAAACAGAAAAAAGAGAAGAAGGAGAAGAAGCAGAAGCAGAAGGAGAAGCAGAAACAGAAGGAAAAGCAGAAAGAGAAGCACGAGAAGCAGAAGAAGCAGCAGCAGGAGAAGCAGAAGCAGAAGAAGCCGAAGAAGCAGAAGCAGAACCTGAAGCAGAAGGATAAGCAGGAGAAGCAGAAGAAGCAGAATCTGGAGAAGCAGAAGGAGAAGCAGAAGCAGAAAGAGAAGCATAAGCTGAAGGAGAAGAGGAGGAGAAGCAGAAGAAACAGAAGAAGCAGAGACAGTAGCAGAAGATGCAGAAGCAGGAGGAGAAGCAGAAGGAAAAGCAGAAGAACGAGAAGGAGAAGGAGAAAAAGAAGGAGAAGCAGAAAGAGAAGCAGAAGAAGGAGCAGGAGAAGGAAAAGCAGCAGGAGAAGCAGAAAGAGCAGCAGAAGAAGCAGGAGATGCAGCAACAGGAGAAGCAGAAGCAGGAGAAACAGGAGAACGACAAGAAGCAGAAGCAGAAGGAGAAGCAGAAACAGAAGGAGAAGCAGAAAGAGAAGGAGGGGAAGCAGAAGAAGCAGAAGCAGGAGAAGCAGAAGCATAAGAATCCGAAGAAGCAGAAGCAGAACCTGAAGCAGAAGGAGAAGCAGGAGAAGGAGAAGAAGCAGAATCTGGAGAAGCAGAATGAGAAGCAGAAGGAGAAGCAGAAGCAGAAAGAGAATCAAAAGCAGAAGGAGAAGCAGAAGAAACAGAAGAAGTAGAAACAGTAGCCGTTGTAGCAGAAGCAGAAGGAAAAGCAGAAGAACAAGAAGGAGAAGGAGAAACAGAAGGAGAAGCAGAAGGAGAAGCAGAAAGAGAGGCTGGTAAAGCAGAAGAAGAAGAAGCACAAGGAGAATCAGAAGGAGAAGCAGAGGAAGGAGAAGGAGAAGCAGAAGTAGAAGAAGATGCAGAAGGAGAAGCAGGAGAAACAGAAGGAGCAGAAGAAGAAGGAGAAGCAGGAAAAGCAGAAGAAGCAGAAGCAAAAGTAGAAACGAAAGAAGGAGAAGGAAAAGGAGAAGCAGAAGAGGAAGAAGAAGCATAAGGACAAGCACAAGCAGAAGGAGATGCAGAAGGAGAAGCAGGAGAAGAAGAAGAAGCAGAAGCTGAAAGGAGAAGCAGAAGTAGGAGAAGGAGGATAAGAAGAAGCAGAAGGAGAAGCAGAAGAGGAATGAGAAGCAGAAAAAGAAACAGGAGAAGCACAATAAGCAGAAGCAGGAGAAGCCGAAAGAGTATAAGCAGAAGAAGCAGAAACAGAAGCAGAAGTAGAAGAAGAAGCAGAAGCAGCAGAAGAAGTAGAACTAGAAATTCAGGCAGGAGAAACAGAAGAGGCAGAAGCAGAAGGAGAAGCAAAAAGAGAAGCAGAAGGAGAAGTAGAAGAAGC
>NW_012290578.1:0-3113 GCF_000151885.1 Dipodomys ordii | reverse complement strand
ACCTGCGGGGACACAGCGGGACACAGCGGGGGACACAGCGGGACACAGCGGGGACACAGCGGGGACACAGCGGGACCCAGCGGGACCCAGCGGGACACAGCAGGACACAGCGGGGAACACAGCGGGACACAGCGTGGGACACAGCGGGACACAGCGGGGACACAGAGGGCACTCAGCTGGGGACATAGCGGGGGACAAAGCGGGACACCACAGGACACAGTGGGACACAGCGGGACACAGCGGGGACACTGCGGGGACACAGCGGGACAAAGCGGGGGACCCAGCGGGACCCAGCGGGACACAGCAGGACCCAGCGGGGAAACAGCAGGGACACAGTGGGACACAGCGAGGACACAGCGGGACACTGCGGGGCACAGCGCAGGACACAGCGGGACACAGCGGGGGACACAGGGAGGACACAGCGGAACACAGCATGGGACAAAGCGATGACACAGCGGGAAACAGAGAGACACAGCGGGACCCAGCGGGGACCCAGCGGGGACCCAGCAGTGGACACAGCGGGACACAGTGGGGGACAAAGCGGGACACCACGGAACACAGCAGGACACAGCGTGAAACAGCAGTGAACCTGCGGGGACACAGCGGGACACAGCGGGGGACACAGCGGGACCCAGCGGGACACAGCGGGGGACACAGCCGGACACAGCAGGGACACAGCGGGGACACAGCGGGACCCAGCAGGACACAGCGGGGGACACAGCGGAACACAGCGGGACACAGCGGGGGACACAGCAGGGACACAGTGGGACACAGTAGGACACAGCGTGGGACAAAGCAGGAGACCGCGGAGGGCACAGCGAGGACACAGCTGGACACAGCGGGGACACAGAGGGGACTCAGCAGAGGACATAGAGGGGATAAAGCGGGACACAGCGGGACACAGCGGGGACACAGCAGTAGACACAGCGGGAACCAGTGGGGGACACAGCGGACACAGCGGGGACTCACCAGGGGACACAGCGGGGGACAAATTGGGACACCACGGGACACAGTGGGACACAGCGGGACACAGCAGGGACACTGCAGGGACATAGCGGGACACAGCGGTGTACACAGCGGGACACAGCAGTGGACACAGCAGGGACACAGCGGGACACAGCGGGGGACACAGCGGGACACAGCAGTGGACACAGCAGGGACACAGCGGGACACAGCGGGGGACACAGCGAGGACACAGCGGGTCATAGCGGGACACAGCGTGGGACAAAGCAGGAGACAGCGGGGGACACAGCGAGGACACAGCTGGACACAGCAGGGTACACAGCGGGACACAGCGAGAAACACAGCGAGGTCACAGCAGGGGCCAAAGTAGGACAACACGGGACGCAGTGTGACACAGTAGGACACAGCGGGGACACTGCAGGGGCCCAGCGGGACAAAGCGGGCGACACAGCGGTACACAGTGGGAACACAGTGGGGGACACAGCGGGGAACAGCAGGGGACAGAGAGGGGACAAAGCGGGACACAGCGGGGACACTGCTGGACACAGCGGGGTACACAGCGGGACACAGAGGGCACACAGAGAGGACACATTGGGACAAAGCGGGGGACACAGTGAGGACACAGCGGGACACAGCCGGGGAAAAAGTGGGACACAGCGGGGACACAGCAGTGGACACAGCGGGACACAGCGGGGGACACAGCCGGACACAGCAGGGGAAACAGTGGGGGACACAGCGGGACACACTGGCACACAGCGCGGGACACATGGGGGACACAGCGGGACACAGCGGGGACACAGCGGGACTCAGCGGGGGACACAGCAGTATACAGCAGGACACAGTGGGGACACAGCAGGGACACAGCGGAAACACAGCTGGACAGAGCGGGGACACAGCTGGGGACACAACGGGACACATCTTGGAACACAGGGAGGACCCAGCAGAACACAGCGTGTGACACAGCGAGGACACAGCGGGACACAGCGGGACACAGTGGGGACACAGCAGTAGACACAGCGGGAACCAGTGGGGGACACAGCGGACACAGCGGGGACTCACCAGGGGACACAGCGGGGGACAAATTGGGACACCACGGGACACAGTGGGACACAGCGGGACACAGCAGGGACACTGCAGGGACATAGCGGGACACAGCGGGGTACACAGCGGGACACAGCAGTGGACACAGCAGGGACACAGCGGGACACAGCGGGGGACACAGCGAGGACACAGCGGGTAACAGCGGGACACAGCGTGGGACAAAGCAGGAGACAGCGGGGGACACAGCGAGGACACAGCTGGACACAGCAGGGTACACAGAGGGACACAGTGGGAGACACAGAAGGGTACACAGCGGGACACAGCGAGAAACACAGCGAGGTCACAGCGGGGGCCAAAGTAGGACAACACGGGACACAGTGTGACACAGTAGGACACAGCGGGGACACTGCAGGGGCCCAGCGGGACAAAGCGGGCGACACAGCGGTACACAGTGGGAACACAGCGGGGGACACAGCGGGGGACAGCAGGGGACAGAGAGGGGACAAAGCGGGACACAGCGGGGACACTGCTGGACACAGCAGGGTACACAGCGGGACACAGAGGGCACACAGTGGGGACACAGCGGGGGACACAGCGGGACACAGCGGGTCACAGCGGGGGACACATCGGGACACAGCGGGACACAGCGGGGGACACAGCGGAACACAGCGTGGGACATATCGAGGACACAGCAGGACACAGCGGGACACAGCAGGGACACAGCAGGGACACAGCGGGGGACACAGCGAGGACACAGCGGGACACAGCGGGGACACTGCGGGAACATAGCGGGACACAGCGGGGTACACAGCGGGACACAGCGGAGTAGACAGCTGGGGACACAAAGGGACACATCGGGGGACACAGCGGGACCCAGCAGGACACAGCGTCGATACAGCGGGGACACCGCGGGACATAGCGGGCTACACAGCTGGGGACACAACGGGACACAGCGGTGGACACAGCGAGGACACAGCGGGACACAGCTGGGACACTGAGGGAACATAGAGGGACACAGCGGGTACACAGCGGGACACAGCGGGGGACACAGAGTGGATACACAGCGGGACACAGCTGGAAACATAGCGAGGTCACAGCGGGGGAAAATG
>NW_012290577.1:0-6885 GCF_000151885.1 Dipodomys ordii | reverse complement strand
TCAGCGGGGGACAAAGCAGTACACAGCGGGACACAGCAGGACACAGCAGGACACAGCGGCGACACAGCAGGGACACAGCAGGGACACAGCGGGGACACAGCGGGGGACACAGCGGGACACAATGAGGAACACAGCGAGGACACAGCGGGACCCAGCAGGACACAGCGTCGATACAGTGGGGACACAGCAGGACACAGCGGGGTACACAGCTGGGGACGCAAAGGGACACAGCGGGGGACACAGCAAGGACAAGCGGGACACAGCGGGACACAGCGAGGACACTGCGGGAACATAGCGGGACACAGCGGGGTACACAGAGGGACACAGCGGGACACAGCTTGGGATACACGGAGGACACAGCTGGACACAGTGGGGGACACAGCGAGGACACAGTGGTACAGTGGGGTGCGGGATAGAGCGGGGGAAAAAGCGGGAGACAGCGGGGGACACAGCGAGGACACAGCGGGAAACAGTTGCGACACAGAGGGGACTCAGTGGGGGACACAGCGGGACACAGCGGGGACACTGCGGGGACACAGCGGTACAAAGCGGGGGACACAGCGGGGACTCAGCGGGGGACACAGCGGGGGACAAAGCGGGACACCACGGAACACAGCGGGTCACAGCGGGAAACAGCGGTGACCCTGTGGGGACACAGCGGGACCCAGTGGGGGACACAGCGGGACACAGCGGGGACTCACCTGGGGACCCAGCGAAGGACAAACTGGGACACCACGGGACACAGTGGGACACAGCGGGACACAGCGGGGACACTGCGGGATCATAGCGGGACACAGCGGGGGACACAGGGGGACACAGCGGGACACAGCAGGGACAGAGCGGGACACAGTGGGACACAGCGGGGACACTGCGGGAACATAGCGGGACACAGCGGGGTACACAGCAGGACACAGCAGTGGACACAGCGGGAACACAGCTGGACACAGCGGGGTACACAGTGGGACACAGGGGGCACACAGTGGGGACACAGCGGGGGACACAGCGGGACACAGCGGGTCACAGCGGGGGACACAGTGGGGGACACAGCGGGGGACAGCAGAGGACAGAGAGGGGACACAGCGGAAACAGCGGGGTACACAGAGGGACACAGAGGGCACACAGTGGGGACACAGCGGGACAAAGCAGGACACAGCGGGGACAAAGCAGGACAGAGCGTGACACAGCGAGGACACATTGGGACACAGTGGGACACAGAGGAACTCAGCGGGAGACACAGCAGTACACAGCAGGAAACAGTGTGAAACACCGGGGAGACAGCAGGGACACAGTGGGGGACACAGCAGGACACAGCGGGTCACAGCGGGGGACACAGCGGGACACAGCGGGGGACACAACGAGGACACAGCGGGTCACAGTGGGACACAGCGTGGGACAAAGCAGGAGACAGCGAGGGACCAAGCGAAGACCCAGCTGGACACAGCGGGGTACACAGCGGGACACAGTGGAGGACACAGAAGGGTACACAGCGGGACACAGCGAGAAACACAGCAAGGTCACAGCGGGGGCCAAAGCGGGACAACACGGGACACAGTGTGACAAAGTGTGACACAGCGGGGACACTGCAGGGGCCCAGCGGGACAAAGCGGGCGACACAGCGGGACACAGCGGGACACAGCGGGAGACACAGCGGGGGACAGCAGTGGACAGAGAGGGGACACAGCGGGAGACACTAAGAGGTACAGCAGGGGACAGAGAGGGTACACAGCGGGACACAGCAGGAACACAACTGGACACAGCGGGGTACACAGCGGGACACAAGGGGCACACAGTGGGGACACAGCAGGGGACAAAGCGGGACACAGCGGGTCACAGCGGGGTACACAGCGGGACACAGCGGGGGACACAGAGGGGTACACAGCAGGACACAGCCGGGAACACAGCGTGGAAACAGCAGGACGCAGCGGGACACAGCGGTACACAGCGGGACACAGCGGGGGACACAGTGGGACACAGCGGGGATACAGCAGGACACAGCGGGACACAGCGGGGGACACAGCGGTACTCAACTTGGGACACGGCGAGGACAAAGCGGGACACAGCGGGAAACAGCGGGGACACAGCAGGGACACAGCAGGGACACAGCGGGGGACACAGCGGGATACAGCGGAGGACATAGATTGGTACACAGCGGGACACAGAGAGAAACACAGCGAGGTCACAGCGGGGGCCAAAGCAGACAACACGGGACACAGTGTGACAAAGTAGGACACAGCGGGGACACTGCAGGGGCCCAGCGGGACAAAGCGGGCGACACAGCGGGACACAGTGGGAACACAGCGGGGGACACAGCGAGGGACAGCAGGGGACAGAGAGGGGACAAAGCGGGACACAGCGGGGACACTGCTGGACACAGCGGGGTACACAGCGGGACACAGAGGGCACACAGTGGGGACAGAGCGGGGGACACAGCGGGACACAGCGGGTCACAGCGGGGGACACAGCGGGACGCAGCGGGACACAGCGGGGGACACAGCGGAACACAGCGTGGGACATATCGAGGACACAGCGGGACACAGCGGGACACAGCGGGACACAGCGGGACACAGCAGGGACACAGCGGGGGACACAGCGAGGACACAGCGGGACACAGCGGGGACATTGCGGGAGCATAGCGGGACACAGCGGGGTACACAGCGGGACACAGCGGAGTACACAGCTGGGGACACAAAGGGACACATCGGGGGACCCAGCGGGACCCAACAGGACACAGCGTCGATACAGCGGGGACACCGCGAGACATAGCGGGGTACACAGCTGGGGACACAACGGGACACAGCGGTGGACACAGCAAGGACACAGCGGGACACAGCTGGGACACCGAGGGAACATAGAGGGACACAGCGGGTACACAGCGGGACACAGCGGGGGACACAGAGTGGTACACAGCGGGACACAGCTGGAAACATAGCGAGGTCACAGCGGGGGAAAAAGCGAGACAACACGGGACACAGTGTGACACAGCGGGACAGAACGGTGACACAGCAGGGGCAAAGGGGGACAAAGCAGGGACATAGTGAGACAAAGCGGGACACCGCGGGGTACACAGCGGGGGACAGCATGGGACAGGGGACACAGCGGGACACAGCGGGGACACAGCTGGAACAGCGGGGTACACAGAGGGACACAGCGGGCACACACTGGGGACACAGCGGGACACAGCGGAACTCAGCGGGAGACACAGGAGTACACAGCGGGACACAGTGGGACACACCGGGGAGACAGCACGGACACAGTGGGGGACAAAGCGGGACACAGCGGGTCAGAGCGGGGGACACAGCGGGACACAGCGGGAGACACAGAGGGGTACACAGCGGGTCACAGCGGGGAACACAGCGAGGACACAGCGGAACACAGCGGGACACAGCGTCGATACAGTGGGGACAGAGCGGGTCACAGCAAGGACACAGCGGGACACAGCGGGACACAGCGGGGGACACAGCGGGACACAGCGGGGACACAGCGGGGACTCAGTGGGGGACACAGCGGGACACAGCGAGGGACACAGCGAGACACGGCGGGGACAAAGCTGGACACAGCGGGGTACACAGAGGGCCACAGCAGGGACACAGCGGGGAAACAGCGTGACACAAAAGGACACAGCAAGACACAGAGGGGGACACAGCGAGGACACAGCTGCACACAGTGGGGGACACAGCAAGGACAGAGCGGGACAGAGCGGGACACAGCGGGACACAGCAGGGGACACAGGAAGGACACAGCGGTACACAGAGGGGGACAGAGCGAGGACACATTGGGACACAGCGGGACTCAGCGGGGGACACAGCAGTACACAGCGGGACACAGCGGGACACAGCGGGGACACAGCAGGGACACAGCGGGGGACACAGCGCGACACAGCGGGGGGACACAGAGGGGTACACAGCGGGACACAGCGGGGAAAAAAGTGAGGCCACAGCAGAACACAGCGTGGGATACAGCGAGGACACAGCGGGACACAGCGGGACACAGCGGGGACAAAGCAGTAGACACAGCGGGACACAGTGGCGGACACAGCGGGACACAGCGTGGGACACAGGGAGGACACAGCGGGACCCAGCGGGACCCAGCGTCAATACTGCTGGGACACAGCGGGACACAGCGAGGACACAGCGGGGGACACAGCGGGACACAGCGGGGAACACAGCAAGGACACAATGGCACCCAGCAGGACACAGCGTCGATACAGCGGGGACACATGGTTACACAGCGTGGTACCCAGCTGTGGACACAACGGGACAGTGGGGGCACAGCGAGACACAGCGGGACACAGCGAGGACACAGCGGGATACGTTGGTGACACAGCAGGGAAAACAGCAGGACAAAGCAGCGGACACAGCGGGGGACACAGCGCGACACAGCAAGACATAGCATGGACACAGCAGTAGACACATCGGGACATAGCGGGGGACACAGCTGGGGACACAACGGGACACAGCGGTGGACACAGCGAGGACACAGCAGGACCCACCGGGACCAAGCGGGGGACACAGCGAAGACATAGCAGGACACAGTGGGGGACACAGCGAGGACACAGCGGCGACACAGTGGGGACTCAGCGGGACAAAGCGGGGGACACAGCGTGACACAGCGGGACACAGCGGGGGACACAGCGGGGGACAACGGAGACAGAGAGGGGCCAAAGCGAGACACAGCGGTGATACAGCTGGACACAATGGAGTACACAGCGGGACACAGCAGGCACACAGCGGGGACACAGCGGGACAGAGCGGGACACAGCAGGGAACACAGGAAGGAAACAGCGGGACCCAGTGGGACACAGTGTCGATACAGTGGGACACAGCGGGGTACACAGCTGGGGACACAACGGGACACAGCGGGGGATACAGCAAGGACACAGTGTGACCCAGCAGGACACAGCGGGGGACCCAGCGGGACCCAGCAGGGAAACCAGCGAGGACACAGTGGGATACAGCGGGGGACACAGCGAGGACACAGCGGGACACAGCGGGACACAGCGTCGATACAGTGGGCACACAGCGTTACACAGCGTGGTACACAGCTGTAGACACAACAGGACTCAGTGGGGGCACAGCGGGACACAGCGGGACACAGTGGGACACAGCGGGGACAAAGCGTGAGACACAGCGGGGGACAGAGCTGGAGACAGCGGGGGACACAGCGAGGACACAAATGGGACACAGCGGTGACACAGCGGGGACTCAGCGGGGGACACTTTGGAGGACAAAGAGGGACACCACGGAACAGAGCGGGACACAGCGGGAAACAGCAGTGACCCTACCTGGATACAGTGGGACACAGCGGGAGACACAGCGGGGGACAGTGGAGACAGAGAGTGGCCACAGCGAGACAAGCGGTGACATAGCTGGACACAGCGGAGTACACAGCGGGACACAGCGGGCACACAGCGGGGACAAAGCGGGACAGAGCGGGACACAGCGGGGACACAGTGGGACAAAGCGGGACAAAGCGGGCGACACAACGGGATACAGCAGGCACACAGCGGGGACACAGCGGGACACAGAGGGACACGGCGGGTACAGAGCGGGACACAGCCGGACACAGCGGGACACAGCGGGGGACACAGCGGGACACAGTGGGGGACCCAGTGAGGACACAGCGGGACACAGCAGGGGACACAGCGAGGACACAGCGGGGGACACAGCGGGGGACACAGCGGGACACAGCGGGGAACACAGCGAGGACACAGCGGGACACAGCGTCGATAAAGCGGGGACACAGCGTTACATAGCGTGGTACACAGCTGTGGACACAACGGGACACAGTGGGGGCACAGCCGGACACAGCGGGACACAGTGGGACACAGCGGGGACAAAGCGTGAGACACAGCGGGGGACAGAGAGGGAGACAGCAGGGGACACAGCGAGGAAACAGCGGGACACAGCGTTGACACAGCGGGGACAAGGCGGGGGACACAACGGGACACAGCGGGGGACGCTGCGGGACACAGTGAGGGACAGAGCGTGGGACACAGCGAGACACAGCGGAACAAAGCGGGGAGAAAGCGGGACACAGCACAGACAGAGAAGTGCCACAGCGGGACACCGCGGTGACACACCTGGACAAAGCGGGGTACACAGCGGGACACAGCGGGCACACAGCGGGGACACAGCGGGACACAGCGGGGACACAGCGGGACTCAGCGGTACACAGCAGGGGACACAGCGGGACACAGCGGGGGACCCAGCGAGGACACAGCGGGACACAGTGGGGTACACAGAGAGGACACCGCGGGGGACAGAGCAGGGGACACAGCGGGACACAGCGGGGAACACAGCGAGGACACAGCGGGACACAGCAGGACACATCGTCGATACAGAGGGGACTCAGCGGGGGACACAGCGGGGAAACAGCGGGGGACAAAGTGGGATACCACGGGACACAGTGTGACACAGCGGGACACAGCAGGGACATTGCGGGGACACTGCAGGAAAAAGCGGGGGACACGGCGGGACACTGTGGGACACAGCGGGGGACACAGCGGGGGACAGCGGAGACAGAGATGGGCCACAGCGGGACACAGCGGTGACACAGCTGGACACAGCGGGTTACACAGCTGGACACAGCGGGCACACCGGGGACACAGCGGGACACAGCGGGACACAGCGGAGACACAATGGGACAAAGCGGGACAAAGCGGGGGACACAGCGGGACACAGCTGGGGACACAGCGAGGACACAGTGGGACACAGCGGGGGACACAGTGAGGACACAGCGGGACACAGCCGGGGAAAAAGCGGGACATAGCGGGGACACAGCAGTGGACAAAGGGGGACACAGCGGGGGACACAGCCGTACACAGCGGGGGAAGCAGTGGGGGACACAGCGGGACACAATGGGACACAGCGGGGGACCCATGGGGGA
>NW_012290576.1:0-2788 GCF_000151885.1 Dipodomys ordii | reverse complement strand
ACACAGCGGGGGACACAGCAGGGGACAAAGCGGAACACCACGGGACACAGTGTGACACAGCGGGACACAGCGGGACACAGCGGGACAAAGCAGGGGACACAGCGGGACACAACGGGACATAGCGGGGGACACAGCAGGGGACAGCGGGGAACAGAGAGGGGACACAGCGTGACACAGGGGTGACACAGGTGGACACAACAGGGTACACAGCGGGACACAGCGGGCACACAGCGGGGACATAGCCGGGCACAGTGGGACACAGTGGGGACACAGGGGGACTCAGCAGGGTTACATCGGGGGACACAGAGGGGACACAGTGGGACACAGCGGGGGACACAGCGAGGACACATTGGGACACAGCGGGGACACAGCGGGACTCAGCGGGGTCCACAGCAGTACACAGCGGGACACAGCGGGACACAGCGGGGGACACAGTGGGACAGAGCAGGGTACACAGCAGGGGACACAGAGGGACCCAGCGGGACACAGCGGGGGACACAGCGAGGACAAATTGGGACACAGAGGGGACACAGCTGGACTCAGTGGGGGACACAGCAGGACACAGCATTACACAGCGGGACACAGCGGGACACAGCGGGGGACACAGTGGGACAGAGCAGGGTACACAGCAGGGGACACAGAGGGACCCAGCGGGACACAGCGGGGGACACAGCGAGGACAAATTGGGACACAGAGGGGACACAGCTGGACTCAGTGGGGGACACAGCAGGACACAGCATTACACAGTGGGACACAGTGGGACACAGCGGGGGACACAGTGGGACAGAGCAGGGTACACAGCAGGGGACACAGAGGGACCCGGCGGGACCCAGCGGGGGACACAGGGGGGACACTGCGGGACACTGCGGGAGACACAGCGAGGACACAGCGTGACACAGCGGAACACAGCAGGACACAGTTGGGACACAGCAGGGGACACAGCGGGACACAGAGGGGGACAAGCGGGACACAGCAGGGGACACAGGGAGGACAAAGCATGACCCAGTGGGACACAGCGAGGACACAGTGGGACACAGCGGGACACAGCGGGGGACACAGCGAGGACACAGCAGAACACAGCGTGGGAAACAGCGAGGACACAGCGGGACACAGCGAGACACAGCGGGACACAGTGGGGACACAGCAGTAGACACAGCGAGACACAGCGGGGGACACAGCGGGACACAGCGGGGAACACAGCGAGGACACAGCGGGGACACAGCAGGACACAGCAAGACACAGCGGGACACAGTTGGGACACAGCAGTAGACACAGCGAGACACAGCGGGGGACACAGCGGGACACAGCGGGGTTCACAGCTGATGACACAACGGGACACAGTGGGGGACACAGCGGGACACAGCAGGACACAGCGGGGCACAGCGGGGACAAAACGGGAGACACAGTGGGGAACAGAGCAGGACACAGCGGGGGACACAGAGAGGACACAGTGGGGACACAGCGAGACTCAGCCGGGGACACAGCGGGGGGAAAAGCGGGACACCACGGGACACAGTGGGACACAGCGGGACACAGCGGGGTCACTGCGGGGACAGAGCTGGACACAGTGGGGGACAAAGCGGGACACAGCGGGACACAGCGGGACACAGCCGGACACGGCGGGGGACACAGCGGGACACAGAGGGGGACACAGCGAGGACACAATGGGACACAGCGGGACACAGCGGGGGACACAGCGAGGACACTGCAGAACACAGCGTGGGAAACAGCGAGGACACAGCGGGACACAGCGAGACACAGCGGGACACAGTGGGGACACAGCAGTAGACACAGCGAGACACAGCGGGGGACACAGCGGGACAAAGCGGGGAACACAGCGAGGACACAGCGGGGACACAGCGGGGACACTGCGGGAACATAGTGGGACACAGCGGGGCACACAGCGGGACACAGCGGGACACAGTTTGGGACACAGCGGGAACACAGCAGGACACAGCAGGGGACACAGCGAGGACATAGAGGGACACAGCGGGACACAGCGTGGGACAAAGCGGGAGACAGCAGGGGACACAGCGAGGACACAGAGGGACACAGCGGCGACACATAGAGGACTCAGCGGGGGACACAGTGGGGGACAGAACGGGACACATCGGGACACTGCGGGGCACAGCGGGGGACACAGCGGGACACAGCGGGGGACACAGGGAGGACACAGCTTAACACAGCATGGGACAAAGCGAGGACACAGCGGGACACAGCGGGACACAGCGGGGGACAAAGTGGGACACCACAGAACACAGCAGGACACAGCGTGAAACAGCGGTGAACCTGCGGGGACACAGCGGGACACAGTGGGGGACACAGCGGGACCCAGCGGGACACTGCGTCGATACAGCGGGTACACAGCGAGGTACACAGCTGTTGACACAAGGGGACACAGTGGGGGACACAGCGGGACACAGCGGGGCAGAGCAGGGACAAAACGGGAGACACAGTGGGGAACAGAGCAGGACACAGCGGGGGACACACAGAGGACACAGTGGGGACACAGCGAGACTCAGCCGGGGACACAGAGGGGGACAAAGCGGGACACCAGAGGACACAGTGGGACACAGCGGGACACAGCGGGGTCACTGCGGGACACAGTGGGGGACAAAGCGGGACACAGCGGGACACAGCGGGGACGCAGCGGGACACAGCGGGACACGGCGGGGGACACAGCGGGACACAGAGCGGGACATAGCGAGGACACAGCGGGACACAGCAGGGGACACAGCGAGGACACAGTGGGGGACACAGTGGGGGAAACAGCTGGACACAGCAGGAA
>NW_012290575.1:0-8803 GCF_000151885.1 Dipodomys ordii | reverse complement strand
GGGACACAACGAGGACACAGCGGAACACAGAGTGGGACACAGTGAGGACACAGCGGGACACAGCGGGACACAGCCGGGTCCCAGCAGTGGACACAGCGGGACACAGCGGGGGACACAGCGGGACACAGCGGGGGACACATGGAGGACTCAGCGGGACAAAGCGGGGACACAGCGGCGACTCACCGGGGGACACAGTGGGGGACAAAGCGGGACACCACAGAACACAGTGGGAAACAGCGGGACACAGCGGGGAAACTGCGGGGACACAGGGGGACAAAGCGTGGGACACATAGGGACACAGCGGGGGACACAGTGGGGGACACAGCGGGACACAGCGGGGAACACAGCGAGGACACAGCGGGACCCAGCGGTACACAGCGTCGATACAGCGGGGACACAGCGTTACACAGCGTGGTACACAGCGGGGACACAGTGGGGACACAGCGGGACACAGCAGGACACAGCGGGACACAGCAGGACACAGCGGGGGACACAGCGGTACACAGCGGGGGACACAGCGGGACACAGCGGGGAAACAGAGGGCACTCAGCTGGGGACATAGCGGGGGACAAAGCGGGACACCACAGGACACAGTGGGACACAGCAGGACACAGCGGGGACACTGTGGGGACACAGCGGGACAAAGCAGGGACCCAGCGGGACCCAGCGGGACACAGCAGACCCAGCGGGGAAACAGCGGGGACACAGTGGACACAGCGAGGACACAGCGGGACACTGCAGCACACTGCGGGGCACAGCGGGGGACACAGCGGGACACAGCGGGGGACACAGGGAGGACACAGCGGAACACAGCATGGGATAAAGCGAGGACACAGCGGGAAACAGCGAGACACAGTGGGACCCAGCGGGGACCCAGCAGTGGATACAGCGGGACACAGCGGCGGACAAGCGGGACACCACGGAACACAGCAGGACACAGCGTGAAACAGCTGTGAACCTGCGGGGACACAGCGGGACACAGCGGGGGACACAGCGGGACCCAGCGGGATACAGCGGTGGACACAGCTGGACACAGCAGGGACACAGCAGGGACACAGCGGGACCCATCGGGGCACAGCGGGGGACACAGCGGGACACAGCGGGGGACACAGCAGGGACACAGTGGGACACAGTAGGAGACAGCGTGGGACAAAGCGGGAGACAGCGGAGGACACAGCGAGGACACAGCTGGACACAGCGGGGACACAGAGGGGACTCAGCAGGGGACATAGAGGGGAAAAAGCGGGACACCACGGAACACAGTAGGACACAGCGGGACACAGCGGGGACACTGCGGGACACAGCCGGGGGACACAGCGGTGGACAGTGGGGGAAAGAGAAGGGACACAGCGGGACACAGAAGGGACACAGCTGGACACAGAAGGGTACAGAGCGGGGCACAGCGGACACACAACGGGGACAGAGCTGGACACAGAGGGACACAGAGGTGACAGAGCGTGACACAGAGGGACACAGCAGGGGACTCAGCGGGACACAGCGGGTGACACAGGGAAGACACAGCTGGACACTGAGGGAGACAGAGCGAGGACACAGCCAGACACAGCGAAACACAGCGTGACACAGTGGGGAAACAGCAGGGGGACACAGCGGGACACAGTGGGGGACACAGCAGACACAGCGGGGTACACAGCAGGGGACAAAGAAGCACACAGCGGGTGACACAGTGAGGACACAGCGGGACACAGCGGTGACAAAGCGGGACACAGCTGGGGACACTTTGGGACACAGCGGGACACAGAGGGACACAGCAAGGACACAGCAGGGGACAGTGGGGGACACAGCGGGACACAGCGGGGTACACAGCAGAGACAAAGAAGCACACAGCGGGGGACACAGCGAGGACACAGCGGGACACAGCGGGGACACAGCGGGACACAGCTGGGGACACTTTGGTACACAGCGGGACACAGAGGGACACAGCAAGGACACAGCGGGGGACAGTGGGGGACACAGCGGGACACAGCACGGCACAACGGGGTCACAGCAGTGGACACAGCAGGACACAGCGGGGGACACAGTGGGACACAGCGGGGGACACAGCGGGAAACAGCGGGGACACAGCGGGGGACACAGCGGGACACAGCGGGACACAGCTGGGGACACTGCAGGGACACATTGGGACACAGTAGGACACAGCGTAGGACAAAGCGGGAGACAGCAGAGGACACAGCGAGGACACAGCTGGACACAGCGGGGACACAGAGGGGACTCAGCAGGTGACATAGGTGGAAAAAAGCGGGAAACCACGGGACACAGTAGGACACAGCGGGACACAGAGGGGACACTGCGGGACACATCCAGGGGACACAGCGGTGGACAGCGGGGGACAGAGAAGGGACACAGCGGGACACAGAGGGGACAGAGCTGGACACAGAAGGGTACACAGCGGGACACAGCGGACACACAGCGGGGCAGAACTGGACACAGAGGGACACAGAAGGGACAGAGCGTGACACAGATGGACACTGAGGGAGACAGAGCGAGGACACAGCCGGACACAGCGAAACACAGCATGACACAGTGGGGACACAGCAGGGGACACAGCGGGACACAGTGGGGGACACAGCGGGACACAGCGGGGTACAAAGCAGGGACAAAGCGGGACACAGCAGGGGACACAGCGAGAACACAGCAGGACACAGCGGTGACAAAGCGGGACACAGCGGGGGACACAGCGAGGACACAGCGGGACACAGCGGTGACACAGCGAGAGACACAGCGGGGGACACAGCGGGAAACAGCGGGGAACAAAGAGAGGACACAGCGGGACACAGCGGGACACAGCATCGATAGAGCGGGTACAGAGCGGGACACAGCGGTGACACAGCGGGACTCAGCGGAGGACACTGCGGGACCCAGCGTGACACAGCAGGGACACAGCAAGGACACAGCGGGGGACACAGCGGGACACAGCGGAACACAGCGGGGGACACAGCAAGGGACAAAGCGGGGGACACAGCGGGACACAGTGGGGAACACAGAGAGGACACAGCAGGACCCAGCGGGACACAGCGGGGGACACAGCGAGGACACAGCAGAACAAAGCGT
This sequence comes from Dipodomys ordii, assembly GCF_000151885.1. Lineage (NCBI taxonomy): Eukaryota > Metazoa > Chordata > Mammalia > Rodentia > Heteromyidae > Dipodomys > Dipodomys ordii. The sequence goes on along the minus strand of NW_012290575.1, from coordinate 5,734 downwards.
GGGAAACAGCAAGGACACAGCGGGACACAGCGAGACACAGCGGGACACAGCGGGGACACAGCGGGGACTCAGCGGCGGACACAGCGGGGGACAAAGCGGGACACCACGGGACAGGGCGGGACACAGCGGGGACAAGGTGGAGACAGAGCGTGACACAGCGAGGACACAGCGGGACACAGCGGGGGACAAAGCGGGACACAGCGGGGGACACAGCGGGACACAGCGGGACACAGCGGGGGACACTGCAGGGACACATTGGGACACAGTAGGACACAGTGTAGGACAAAGCGGGAGACAGCAGAGGACACAGCGAGGACACAGCTGGACACAGTGGGGACACAGAGGGGACTCAGCAGGTGACATAGGTGGAAAAAAGCGGGACACCACGGGACACAGTAGGACACAGCGGGACACAGCGGGGACACTGCGGGACACAGCCAGGGGACACAGCGGTGGACAGCGGGGGACAGAGAAGGGACACAGCGGGACACAGAGGGGACAGAGCTGGACACAGAAGGGTACACAGCGGGACACAGCGGACACACAGCAGGGACAGAACTGGACAAAGAGGGACACAGAAGGGACAGAGCGTGACACAGATGGACACTGAGGGAGACAGAGCGAGGACACAGCCGGACACAGCGAAACACAGCGTGACACAGTGGGGACACAGCAGGGGACACAGCGGGAAACAGTGGGGGACACAGCGGGACACAGCGGGGTACAGAGCAGGGACAAAGCGGGACACAGCGGGGGACACAGCGAGGACACAGCAGGACACAGCGGTGACAAAGCGGGACACAGCGGGGGACACAGCGAGGACACAGCGGGACACAGCGGTGACACAGCGAGAGACACAGCGGGGGACACAGCGGGAAACAGCGGGGAACAAAGAGAGGACACAGCGGGACACAGCGGGACACAGCGTCAATAGAGCTGGGACAGAGCGGGACACAGCGGTGACACAGCGGGACTCAGCGGGGGACACTGCGGGACCCAGGGGGACGCAGCAGGGACACAGCAAGGACACAGCGGGGGACACAGCGGGACATAGCGGAACACAGCCGGGGACACAGCAAGGGACACAGCGGGGGACACAGCGGGACACAGTGGGGAACACAGAGAGGACACAGCAGGACCCAGCGGGACACAGCGGGGGACACAGCGAGGACACAGCAGAACAAAGCGTGGGAAACAGCAAGGACACAGCGGGACACAGTGAGACACAGCGGGACACAGCGGGGACACAGCGGGGACTCAGCGGCGGACACAGCGGGGGACAAAGCGGGACACCACGGGACAGCGCGAGACAGAGCGGGGACAAGGTGGAGACAGAGCGCGACACAGCGAGGACACAGCGGGACACAGCGGGGGACACAGCGGGACACAACGGGGAACACAGCGAGACAAAGCAGGGTACACAGCAGGGGACACAGCGGGACACAGCGAGGTACCCAGCGGGAAACAGCGGGGGCCCAGCGAGGACACAGCAGGACACAGCGGGGGACACAGACAGGTAAACAGCGGGGGACACACCGGGGGACACAGCGGGACACAGCAGGGAACACAGCGAGGACACAGCGGGACCCAGCAAGACCCAGCGTCGATACAGCGGGGATACAGCGTTACACAGTGTGGTACACATCTGTGGACACAAGGGAACACAGTGGGGGCACAGCGGGACACAGCGGGACACAGTGGGACAAAGCGAAGACAAATCGTGAGATACAGCGGGGGACAGAGCGGGAGACAGCAGGGGACACAGGGAGGACACAGCAGGGCACAGCGGCACACAGCAGGGACAGAGCGGGACACAGCAGGACACAGCGGGGAAAACAGCGAGGACACAGCGGGACACAGCGTCGATACAGCGGGGATACAGCGTTACACAGCGTGGTACACATATGTGGACATAACGGGACACAGTGGGGGCACAGCGAGACACAGCGGGACACAGTGGGACACAGCGAGGACAAATCGTGAGACGAAGCGGGGGAAAGAGCGGGAGACAGCGGGGGACACATCGAGGACACAGCAGGACACAGCGGGACACAACAGGGACAGAGCGGGACACAGCGGGACACAGCGGGACACAGCGGGGGACCCAGCGAGGACACAGCGGGACACAGCGGGGGACACAGCGAGGACACAGCGGGACACAGCTGGGGACCCAGCAAGGACACAGAGGGACACAGCGGGGTACCCAGCGAGGACACAGCGGGACACAGCAGGGGACACAGCGGGACAAAGCGGAGGACTCAGCGAGGACAAAGCGGGACACAGCGGGGGACACAGCGAGGACACAGCGGGGGACACAGCGGGGGACACTGCGGGACACAGTGGGGAACACAGCGAGGACACAGCGGGACCCAGCGGGACACAGCGTCGATACAGCGGGGATACAGCGTTACACAGTGTGGTACACATCTGTGGACACAACGGGACACAGTGGGGGCACAGCAGGACACAGTGGGACACAGCGAGGACAAATCGTGAGACGTAGCGGGGGACAGAGTGGGAGACAGCGGGGGACACAGCGAGGACACAGCAGGCCACAGCGGGACACAGCAGGGACAGAGCGGGACACAGCGGGACAAAGCGAGGGACACAGCGGGACACAGTGGGGGACCCAGCGAGGACACAGCGGGACACAGCGGGGAACACAGCGAGGACACAGCGGGGGACACAGCGGAGAACACTGCGGGACACAGCCGTGAACACAGCGAGGACACAGCGGGACCCAGCGGGACACAGCGTCGATACTGTGGGGACACAGCGTTACACAGCATGGTACACAGCTGTGGACACAACGGGACACAGTGGGGGCACAGCGGGACACAGCGGAACACAGTGGGACACAGCGGGGATAAAGCGTGAGACACAGCGGGGGACAGAGCGGGAAACAGCGGGGGACAAAGCGAGGACACAGCGGGACACAGCGGGGGAAACAGCAGGACACAGCGGTGGACACAGGGGGAGAGAGCGGGGGACACAGCGGGACACAGCGGTGGAAACAGCGGGACACAGCGGTGGACCCAGCGAGGACCCAGCGGGACCCAGCGGGACACAGCGTCGATACAGCTGGGATACAGCCTTACACAGCGTGGTACACATCTGTGGACACAACGGGACACAGTGGGGCACAGCGGGACAGAACGGGACACAGTGGGACACAGCGAGGGCAAATCGTGAGACACAGCGGGGGACAGAGCGGGAGACAGCGGGGGACACAGCGAGGACACAGCAGTACACAGCGGGACACAGCAGGTACAGAGCGGGACAGAGCGGGACACAGCGGGACACAGCGGGGGACACAGCGGGACACAGTGGAGACACAGCGGGACACACCGGGACACAGTGGGGGACACAGCGGAACACAGCGTGGGACACAGCGAGGACACAGCAGGACACAGCGGACACAGCGGCGACACAGCAGGGACACAGCAGGGACACAGCGGGGACACAGCAGGGGACACAGCGGCACACAACGGGGAACACAGCGAGGACCCAGCGGGACCCAGCAGGACACAGCGTCGATACAGCGGGGACACAGCAGAACAAAGCGGGGTACACAGCTGGGGACACAAAGGGACACAGCGGGGGACAAGCGAGGACACAGCGGGACACAGCGGTGGACACAGCGAGGACACAGCGGGACACAGAGGGACACAGCGTCGATAATGGTGGGGACACAGCGGGACACATCGGGGTACACAGCTGGGGACACAACGGGACACAGCGGGTACACCGCGGGACACAGCGGGACACAGCGGGGGACACAGCGGGACACAGCAGGGTAAACAGCAGGGGACACAGCGGGACACAGCGGGGGACACAGGGGAGACACTGCGGGACACAGCGGGGGACACAGCGAGGACACAATGGGACACAGCGGGGAAACAGCCGGACTCAGCGGGGGACACAGCGGGTGACAAAGCCAGACACCACGGGACACAGTGTGACACAGCGAGACACACCGGGGACACTGCATGGACACAGGAGAACACACCCAGGGACACAGCGGGACACAGCAGGACACAGCGGGGGCACAGCGGGGAACAGCAGGGGAGAGAGAGGGGACACAGCGGGACACAGCGGTGACACAGTTGGACGCAGCGGGGTACTCAGCGGGACAGAGCGGGCGCAAAGCTGGGACACAGCGGGATACAGCAGGACAAAGCGGGACACAGCGGGACACAGCGGGGGACACAGCGGGGGACAGAGCGACGACACAGCGGGACACAGCGGGACATATGGGGACTCAGCAGGGTCACAGTGGGACACAACAGGACACAGCGGGACACAGCGTGACACAGCGGGGACACAGCAGGGACACAGCGAGGGACACAGCGGGACAAAACGGGATACAGCATGGGACACAGCAGGACACAGCGGGGGACACAGCGGGGGACACAGCGGGACACAACAGGGACCACAGCGAGGACACAGCGGGACCCAGCGGGGACAAAGCTGGACAAAGCGGGGTATACACAGCCAGACACAGCGGGGCCACAGCGGGGACACACCGGGACACTGAGGGTGACATCAGGGACACAGCGGGCCAAAGCGGGACACATCAGGACACAGCGGGGGACACAGCGGGACACAGCGGGGGACACAGCGAGGACACAGCGGGACACAGCGGAGGAAAAAGCGGGACACAGTGGGGACACAGCGGGACACAGCGGTGGACACAGCGAGGACCCAGCGGGACACAGCGGGACACAGCGTCGATACAGCGGGGTCAGAGTGGGCCACAGCGGGGTACACGGCTGGGGACACAACGGGACACATCGGGGGAAAAAGCGGGACACAGCGGGGACACAGCGGGACACAGCGGTGGACACAGCAAGGACACAGCGGGACCCAGCGGGACACAGCGTCGATACAGCGGGGTCAGAGTGGGCCACAGCGGGGTACACGGCTGGGGACACAACGGGACACATCGGGGGACAAAGCAAGTACTCAGCGGAACACAGCGGAACACAGCGTGGGACACAGTGAGGAAACAGGGGGACACAGCGGGACACAGCTGGACACAGCAGGAACACAGCAGTAGACACAGCAGGACACAGCAGGGGACACAGCGGGACACAGCGGGGGACACAGGGAGGACAGAGCGGGACACAGCGGGGACACAGCGGGGACTCAGCGGCGGATACAGCGGGGGACAAAGCGGGACACCACGGGACAGCGCGGGACACAGCGGGGACAAGGGGGAGACAGAGCACGACACAGCGAGGACACAGCGGGACACAGCGGGGGACACAACGGGACACAGCGGGGAATACAGCGGGACAAAGCAGGGTACACAGCAGGGGACACAGCGGGACACAGCGGGGTACCCAGCGGGAAACAGCGGGGGGCCCAGCGAGGACACAGCAGGACACAGCGGGGGACACAGACAGGAAAACAGCGGGGGACACACCGGGGGACACAGCGGGACACAGCAGGGAACACAGCGAGGACACAGCGGGACCCAGCGGGACCCAGCGTCGATACAGCGGGGATACAGCGTTACACAGTGTGGTACACATCTGTGGACACAACGGGACACAGTGGGGGCACAGCGGGACACAGCGGGACACAGTGGGACAAAGCGAAGACAAATTGTGAGATACAGCGGGGGACAGAGCGGGAGACTGCGGGGACACTGGGAGGACACAGCCGGGCACAGCGGCACACAGCAGGGACAGAGCGGGACACAGCGGGACACAGCGGGGAACACAGCGAG
>NW_012290574.1:0-9762 GCF_000151885.1 Dipodomys ordii | reverse complement strand
GCTTCTCTTTCTGCTTCTGATTCTCCTTCTGCTCCTCCTACTCCTAATCCTTCTCTTTCTCCTTCTTCTTCTTCTGCTTCTCTTTCTGCTTCTGCTTCTTCTGCTTGTTCTGTTTCTTCTGCCTCTGCTTTTCTAACTTCTGCTGCTTCTGCTTCTCCTTCTGCTTCAGGTTCTCCTTCTGCTTCTTGGGCTTCTTCTGTTTCTTCTGCTTCTGCTTCTCCTGCTACAGCTTTTTCTGCTTCTCTTTCTGCTTCTCCTTCTGCTTCTGCTTCTCCTTCTGCTCCTTCTCTTTCTTCTGTTTCTTCTTCTTCTTCTGCTTCTCCCGCTTCTGCTTCTTCTGCTTCTCCTGCTTGTCCTTCTCCTTCTGCTTCTCCTTGTCCTTCTTCTCCTTCTCTTTCTGCTTCTGCTTCTTCTGATTCTCCAACTTCTCCTTCTTCTTCTCCTTCTGTTTCTGCTTCTCTTTCTGCTTCTGCATCTCCTTCTGCTTCACTTTCTGCTGCTCTTTCTCCTTCTTCTGTTTCTCCCTCTGCTTCTGCTTCTGCTTATTATGCTTCTTCTTGTTCTTCTGCTTCTGCTTCTCCTGCTTCTGCTTCTTATGCTTCTACTGCTTCTTCTTCTGCTTCTGCTTCTTCTGCTTCTACTTCTCTTTCTGCTTCTGCTTCTCCTGCTTGTTTTTCTACTTCTTCTGCTGCTTCTCCTTCTGCTGCTTCTTCTACTTCTCCTTCTGCTTCTCTTTTTGCTTCTCTTTCTGCTTCTGCTTCTTCTGTTTCTCCTGCCTGAATTTCTGGTTCTACTTGTTCTGCTGCTTCTCCTTCTTATTCTGCTTCTACTTCTGCTTCTGTTTCTGCTTCTTCTGCTTCTTCTCTTTCGGCTTCTCCTGCTTCTGCTTCTTGTGTTTCTCCTGCTTCTCTTTCTGCTTCTCATTCCGCTTCTGCTTCTCCTTCTGCTTCTGCTTCTCCTCCTCCTTCTCCTACTTCTGCTTCTCCTTCAGCTTCTGCTTCTTCTGCTTCTCCTGCTTCTCCTTCTGCATCTCCTTCTGCTTGTGCTTGTCCTTATGCTCCTTCTTCTTCTTCTGCTTCTCCTTCTCCTTCTTTTGCTTCTGCTTCTTCTGCTTTTCCTGCTTCTCCTACTGCTTCTGCTTCTTCTGCTTCTCCTTCTTCTCCTTCTGCATCTTCTTCTGCTTCTGCTTCTCCTTCTCCTTCTTCTGCTTCTCCTTCTGATTCTCCTTCTGCTTCTTCTTCTTCTGCTTTACCTGATTCTCTTTCTGCTTCTCCTTCTGCTTCTCCTATTGCTTCTGCGGCTCTTCCTTCTCCTTCTCCTACTTCTCCTTCTCCTTCTGCTTCTTCTGCTTCTCCTGTTTCTCCTTATGCATCTTCTTCTGCTTCTGCTTCTCCTTTTGCTGCTTCTTCTGCTTCTGTTTCTCCTTCTGCTTCTCCTTCTGCTTCTTCTGCTTCTCCTTCTGATTCTCCTTCTCCTTCTGCTTCTGTTTCTCTTTCTCCTTCTTGTTCTCCTGCTTTTCCTTCTGCTTCTCCTTCTGCTGCAACTGCTACTGCTTCTGCTTCTTCTGTTTCTTCTGCTTCTCCTTCTGCTTTTGATTCTCTTTCTGCTTCTGCTTCTCCTTCAGCTTCTCATTCTGCTTCTCCAGATTCTGCTTCTTCTGCTTCTCCTGCTTCTCCTTTTGCTTCAGGTTCTGCTTCTGCTTCTTCGGATTCTTATGCTTCTGCTTCTCCTGCTTCTGCTTCTTCTGCTTCCCCTCCTTCTCTTTCTGCTTCTCCTTCTGTTTCTGCTTCTCCTTCTGCTTCTTGTCCTTCTCCTGACTCTTCTACTTCTGCTTCTCCTGTTTCTGTATCTCCTGCTTCTCCTTCTGCTGCTCTTTCTGCTTTTCCTGCTGCTTTTCCGTCTCCTGCTCCTTCTTCTGCTTCTCTTTCTGCTTCTCCTTCTGTTTCTCCTTCTCCTTCTCGTTCTTCTGCTTTTCCTTGTGCTTCTCCTTCTGCTTCTGCATCTTCTGCTTCTTCTGCTACTGCCTCTGCTTCTTCTGTTCTTCTGCTTCTCCTTCTGCTTCTCCTTCTGCTTTTGCTTCTCTTTCTGCTTCTGCTTCTCCTTCTGGTTCTCCTTCTTCTTCTCCAGATTCTGCTTCTTCTGCTTCTTCTGCTTCTCCTGCTTCTCCTACTTCTCGTGCTGCTTCTTCTTCTGCGTCTCTTTCTGCTTCTGCTTATCCTTTTGCTTCTCCTACTCCTAATCCTTCTCTTTCGCCTTCTCCTTCTTTTTCTTCTGCTTTTCCTGCTGCTTCTGCTTGTGCTTATTGTACTATTTCTGTTTCTTCTGCTTCTTCTTCACATTGTGCTTCTTCTGTTTCTCCTGCTTCAGATACTGCTTCTTCGGCTTCTCCTGTTTCTTCTGCTTCTGCTTCTTCTACTTCTCCTGCTTCTCTTTCTGCTTCTCCTTCTGCTTCTGCTTCTGCTCTTCTCCTTCTTCTGTTTCTTTTGCTTCTCTTTCTTCTGCTTCTTCTTCTGTTTCTTCTGATTCTACTTCTGCTTCTCCTTCTTCTCCTCTTTCTGCTTCTACTTCTGCTTCTTCTGATTCTCCTGTTTCTCCTTCTTGTTCTCCTTCTGTTTCTGCTTCTCTTTCTGCTTCTGCTTCTCCTTCTGTTGCTCCTTCTCCTTATTCTGCTTCTCCCACTGCTTCTTCTTCTGCTTATTTTGCTTATTCTTTTTCTTCTGCTTCTGCTTCTCCTGCTTCTGCTTCTTCTGATTCTACTGCTTCTCCTTACGCTTCTCCTTATGCTACTTCTTCTTCTTCTTCTTCTTCGTCGTCGTCTTCTTCTTCTTCTTCATCTTCTTCTCTTTCGTCTGCTTCTGCTTTTCCTGATTCTTCTGCTTCTACTGCTTCTCTTTCTGCTTCTCATTCTGCTTCTGCTTCTCCTTCTACTTCTCCTATTGCTTCTGCTGCCCTTCCTTCTCCTTCTCCTTCTCCTTCTCCTACTTCTGCTTCTCCTTCTGCTTCTGCTTCTTCTGCTTCTCCTGCTTCTCCTTCTGCATCTTCTTCTCCTTCTCCTTCTCCTTCTGCTTCTCCTTTTGCTGCTACTTCTCCGTCTTCTCCTACTCCCTCTGATTCTGCTTCTTATGCTTATTCTTTTTCTTCTGCTTCTCCTGCTTCTGCTTCTTCTGCTTCTACTGCTTCTCCTTATGCTTCTCCTTCTTATCCTTCTTATTCTCCTTCTTCTCCTTCTTATTCTCTTCATCTCTCTCTCTCTTCTCTCTCTTCTTCTTCTTCTTCTTCATCATCTCTTCTTCTTCTTCTTCTTCATCTTCTTCTTCTTATTCTCATTCTTCTTCTTCTTCTCTTTCTTCTGCTTCTGTTTTCCTGCTTCTTCTGCTTCTACTGCTTCTGTTTCTGCTTCTCATTCTGCTTCTGCTTCTCCTTCTGCTTCTCCTATTGCTTCTGCTGCTCTTCCTTCTCCTTCTCCTACTTCTACTTCTTCTTCTGCGTCTGCTTCTTCTGCTTCTCCAGCTTCTCCTTCTGCATCTTCTTCTCCTTCTTCTTCTCCTTCTGCTGCTTCTTCTGCTTCTGCTTCTCCTTCTGCTTCTTCTGCTTCTCCTTCTGATTCTCCTTCTGCTTCTGCTTCTGTTTTTCCTTCTCCTTCTCGCTCTTCTGCTGCAACTGCTACTGCTTCTGCTTCTTCTGTTTCTTCTGCTTCTCCTGCTGCTTTTGATTCTCTTTCCGCTTCTGCTTCTCCTTCAGGTTCTTATTTGCTTCTCCAGATTCTGCTTCTTCTGCTTCTCCTGCTTCTCATTCTGCTTCAGGTTCTGCTTCTGCTTCTTCGGATTCTTATACTTCTGCTTCTCCTGCTGCTGCTTCTTCTGCTTCCCCTCCTTCTCTTTCTGCTTCTCCTTCTGTTTCTGCTTCTCCTTCTTCTTCTGCTTCTTGTCCTTCTCCTGTTTCTTCTGCTTCTGCTTCTCTTGTTTCTGCATCTCCTGCTTCTCCTTCTGCTGCTCTTTCTGCTTCTCCTGCTGCTTTTCCTTCTACTGCTTCTTCTTCTGCTTCTCTTTCTGCTTCTCCTTCTGTTTCTCCTTCTCCTTCTCGTTCTTCTACTTTTACTTCTGCTTCTCCTTCTGCTTCTGCATCTTCTGCTTCTTCTGCTACTGCCTCTGCTTCTTCTGTTTCTTCTGCTTCTCCTTCTGCTTTTGCTTCTCTTTCTGCTTCTGCTTCTCCTTCTGCTTCTCCAGATTCTGCTTCTTCTGCTTCTCCTCCTTCTCCTTCTGCTTCAGTTTCTGCTTCTGCTTCTTCGGCTTCTTCTGCTTCTGCTTCTCCTGCTGCTGCTTCTTCTGCTTCTCCTGCTTCTCTTTCTGCTTTTCCTTCTGTTTCTGCTTCTTCTTCTGCTTCTGCTTCTTCTCCTTCTGTTTCTTCTGCTTCTGCTTCTCCTGCTTCTCGTTCTGCTTCTCTTTCTGCTTCTCTTTCTGCTTTTCCTTCTCCTTCTTCTGCTTCTCCTTCTGCTTCTGCTTCAATTTCTCCTTCTGCTTCTCATTCTGCTTCTGCGTCTTCTGTTTCTTCTGCTTCTTCTGCTTCTGCTTCTCCTGCTTCTCCTACTTCTCGTGCTGCTTTTCCTTCTGTGTCTCTTTCTGCTTCTGCTTATCCTTTTGCTTCTCCTACTCCTAATCCTTCTCTCTCGCCTTCTCCGTCTTCTTCTTCTGCTTCTCCTGCTGCTTCTGCTTCTGCTTATTCTACTATTACTGTTTCTTCTGCTTCTGTTTCTTCTGATGCTACTTCTGCTTCTCCTTCTCCTTCTCTTTCTGCTTCTACTTCTGCTTCTTCTGATTCTCCTGCTTCTCCTTCTTGTTCTCCTTCTGTTTCTGCTTCTCATTCTGCTTCTGCTTCTCCTTCTGCTGCTCCTTCTCTTATCCTTCTTCTGATTCTCCCCTGCTTCTGCTTCTGCTTCTTTTGCTTATTCTTTTTCTTCTGCTTCTGCTTCTCCTGCTTCTGCTTCTTCTGATTCTACTGCTTCTTCTTTTTCTTCTTCTTCTTCTTCTTCTTCTTCTTCTTCTTCTTCTTCTTCTTCTTCTTCTTCTTCTTCTTCTTCTTCTTCTTCTTCTTCTTCTTCTTCTTCTTCTTCTTCTTCTTCTCTTTTTTCTGCTTCTGTTTTCCTGCTTCTTCTGCTTCTACTGCTTCTCTTTCTGCTTCTCATTCTGCTTCCTCTTCTCCTTCTGCTTCTCCTATTGCTTCTGCTACCCTTCCTTCTCCTTCTTCTTCTCCTACTTCTGCTTCTCCTTCTCCTTTTGCTTCTTATAATTCTCCTGCTTCTCGTTCTGCATCTTCTTCTGCTTCTGCTTCTCCTTCTGCTGCTTCTTCTGCTTCTGCTTCTCCCTCTTCTGCTTCTCCTTCTGATTCTCCTTCTGCTGCTCCTTCTGCTGCTCCTTCTCCTTCTTCTGCTTCTCCCTCTGATTCTGCTTCTTATGCTTATTCTTTTTCTTCTGCTTCTTATGCTTATTCTTTTTCTTCTGCATCTGCTTCTCCTGCTTCTGCTTCTTCTGCTTCTCCTTATGCTTCTTCTTCTTCTTGTTCTTGTTCTTGTTCTTCTTCTTCTTCTTCTTCTCTTTCTTCTTCTTCTGCTATTCCTGCATCTTCTGTTTCTTCTGCTTCTCATTCTGCTTCTCATTCTGCTTCTGCTTCTCCTTCTGCTTCTCTTATTGCTTCTGCTGCTCTTCCTTCTCCTTCTACTACTTCTACTTCTCTTTCAGTTTCTGCTTCTTCTGCTTCTCCAGCTTCTCCTTCTGCATCTTCTTCTGCTTCTGCTTATCCTTCTGCTTCTCCTTCTGCTTCTTCTGCTTCTCCTTCTGATTCTCCTTCTGCTTCTTCTTCTGTTTCTCCTTCTCCTTCTCGTGCTTCTGCTTTTCCTTCTGCTTCTCCTTCTGCTTCTGCTGCAACTGCTACTGCTTCTGCTTCTTCTGTTTCTTCTGCTTCTCCTTCTTCTTTTGATTCTCTTTCTGCTTCTGCTTCTCCTTCAGCTTGCCATTCTGTTTCTCCAGATTCTGCTTTTTCTGCTTCTCCTGTTTCTCCTTCTGGTTCAGGTTCTGCTTCTGCTTCTTCGGATTCTTATGCTTCTGCTTTTCCTGCTTCTGCTTCTTCTGCTTCCCCTCCTTCTCTTTCTGCTTCTCCTTCTGTTTCTGCTTCTCCTTCTGCTTCTGCTTCTTGTCCTTCTCCTGTTTCTTCTGCTTCTGCTTCTCCTGCTTCTGCTTCTTCTGCTTTTCCTGCTTCTCTTTCTGCTTCTCCTTCTGCTTCTGCTTCTCCTTCTGCTTCTGCTCCTTCTCCTTCTTCTGTTTCTTCTTCTTCTGCTTCTCCCGCTTCTGCTTCTTCTGCTTCTCCTGCTTCTCGTTCTGCTTCTCTTAGTCGGCTTCTCTTTCTACTTCTGCTTCTTCTGATTCTGCTTGTTCTCCTTCTTCTTCTCCTTCTGCTTCTGCTTCTTCTTCTTCTCCTGCTTCTCCTTCTGCATCTCCTTCTGCTTGTGCTTGTCCTTCTGCTTCTGCTTCTGCTTCTTTTCTGCTTCTGCTTCTCCTTATCCTCCTTCTGCTTCTCCGTCTGCTTCTGCTTCTTCTGCTTTTCCTGATTCTCTTTCTGCTTCTCCTTCTGTTTCTCCTTCTCCTTCTCGTTCTTCTGCTATTCCTTCTGCTTCTCTTTCTGCTTCTGCATCTTCAGCTTCTTCTGCTACTGCTTCTGCTTCTTCTGTTTTTTCTGTTTCTCCTTCTGCTTCTCCTTCTCCTTTTGCTTCTCTTTCTGCTTCTGCTTCTCCTTCTGGTTCTCCTTCTTCTTCTCCAGATTCTGCTTCTTCTGCTTCTCCTGCTTCTCCTTGTGCTTCAGGTTCTGCTTCTGCTTCTTCGGGTTCTTCTGCTTCTATTTCTGCTTCTCCTTCTGTTTCTACTTCTCTTTCTGCTTCTGCTTCTTCTCCTTCTTCTGCTTCTGGTTCTCCTGCTTCTGCTTCTCCTTCTGTTTCTCTTTATTCTTATCCTTCTCCTTCTCCTTCTTCTGCTTCTCCTTCTGCTTCTGCTTCTTATACTGCATCTTCTTCTGTTTCAATTTCTCCTTCTTCTGCTTTTCATTCTGCTTCTGCTTCTCCTGCTTATGCTTCTTCTGCTTCTCCTTCTCATTCTCCTTCTCTTTCTGCTTCTGCTTATCCTTCTGTTTCTCCTACTCCTAATGCTTCTCGTTCTCCTTCTCCTTCTTCTTCTTCTGCTTCTCCTGCTGCTTCTTCTTCTGCTTCTTCTGCTTTTTCTGTTTCTTCTTCTTCTGCTTCAGCTTCTGCTTCTTCTGCTTCTCCTTCTGCTTCTGCTTCTCCTTCTGCTTCTGCTTCTGCTCTTCTCCTTCTTCTGTTTCTTCTGCTTCTGCTTCTCCTGCTTCTTCTTCTTCTGCTTCTCCTACTTCTCTTTCTGCTTCTCCGTCTCCTTCTCCTTCTCCTTCAATTTCTCCTTCTTGTGCTTCTTATTCTGCTTCTGCTTCTCCTGTTTCTGCTTCTTCTGTTTCTCCTTCTGCTTCTCTTTCTGCTTCTAATTATGCTTCTGATCCTCCTACTCCTACTCCTTCTCTTTCTCCTTCTTCTTCTTCTGCTTCTCGTTCTGCTTCTGCTACTGCTTCTTCTGCTTGTTCTATTTCTTCTGCTTCTTCTTTTCCAGCTTCTGCTGCTTCTGCTTCCCCTTCTGCTTCAGGTTCTCCTTCTGCTTCTTGGGATTCTTCTGTTTCTTCTGCTTCTGCTTCTCCTGCTACTGCTTCTTCTGCTTCTCTTTCTGCTTCTCCTTCTGCTTCTGCTTCTCCTTCTGCTCCTTCTCCTTCTTCTGTTTCTTCTTCTGCTGCTCCTTCTCCCGCTATCTCTTCTTGTGCTTCTCCTGCTTGTCCTTCTGCTTCGGCTTCTCCTTCTCCTTCTTCTGCTTCTCTTTCTGCTTCTGCTTCTGCTTCTTCTGATTCTCCAACTTCTCCTTCTCCTCCTCCTTCTGTTTCTGCTTCTCTTTCTCCTTCTGCATCTCCTTCTGCTTCACCTTCTGCTGCTCCTTCTCCTCCTTCTGTTTCTCCCTCTACTTCGGCTTCTGCATCTTATGCTTCTTTATTTCTTCTGCTTCTGCTTCTCCTGCTTCTGCTTCTTATGTTTCTCCTGCTTCTTCTTCTGCTTCTGCTTCTTCTGCTTCTTCTGCTTCTACTTCTCTTTCTGCTTCTGCTTCTCCTGCTGGTTTTTCTGCTTCTTCTACTGCTTCTCCTTCTGCTGCTTCTTCTACTTCTCTTTCTGCTTCTCTTTTTGCTTCTCTTTCTGCTTCTGCTTCTGCTTCTTCTGTTTCTCCTGCCTGAATTTCTGGTTCTACTTCTTCTGCTGCTTCTCCTTCTGCTTCTGCTTCTCCTTCTGCTTCAGTTTCTGCTTCTTCTACTTCTACTCTTTCGGCTTCTCCTGCTTCTGCATCCTGTGCTTCTCCTGCTTCTCCCTCTGCCTCTCCTTCTGCTTTTCCTTCTGTTTCTCCTTCTCCTTCTCGTTCTTCTGCTTTTCCTCTGCTTCTCCTTCTGCTTCTACATCTTCTCCTTCTCCCTCTGCTTCTGCTTCTCATGCTTCTTCTTTTTCTTCTGCTTCTGCTCCTCCTGCTACTGCTTCTTCTGCTTCTCCTGCTTCTCTTTCTGCTTCTCCTTCTTCTTCTCCTTCTGCTTCTTCCTCTTCTGCTTCTTCTTCTCCTTCTCCTTTTGCTCTTTCTTCTCCTTTTGCTTCTTCTTCTTCTACTTCTTCTTTTTCTTCTTCTTCTTCTTCTTCTTCTTCTTCTTCTTCTTCTTCTTCTTCTTCTTCTTCTTCTTCTTCTTCTTCTTCTTCTTCTTCTTCTTCTTCTTCTTCTTCTTCTTCTTCTTCTTCTTCTTCTTCTTCTTCTTCTTTTGTATCTTCCGTTTCTGCTTCTCTTGCTTCTTCATTTGTGCTTCTCCTGCTTCTCTTTCTTCTTCTCATTCTTCTGCTTCTCCTTCTGCTTCTCCTATTGCTTCTGCTGCCCTTCCTTCTCCTTCTCCTTCTCCTACTTCTGCTTCTTCTTCTGCTTCTGCTTCTTCTGCTTCTCCTGCTTCTCCTTCTGCATCTTGTTCTGCTTCTGCTTCTCCTTCTGCTGATTCTTCTGCTTCTGCTTCTCCTTCACCTTCTTCTGCTTCTCCTTCTGATTCTCCTTCTGCTTCTCCTTCTCCTTCTCGTTCTTCTGCTTTTCCTACTGCTTTTCCTTCTGCTTCTTCTACAACGACTACTGCTTCTGCTTCTTCTGTTTCTTCTGCTTCTACTTCTGCTTTTGATTCTCTTTCTCCTTCTGCTTCTCATTCTGCTTCTCCAGATTCTGCTTCTTCTACTTCTCCTGCTTCAAGTTCTGCTTCTGCTTCTTCGGATTCTTATGCATCTGCTTCTTCTGCTTCCCCTCCTTCTCTTTCTGCTTCTCCTTCTGTTTCTGCTTCTCTTTCTGCTTCTCCTTCTGCTTCTCCTTCTGCTTCTGCTACTTCTCCTTCTTCTGTTTCTTCTTCTTCTGCTTCTCCTGCTTCTCGTTCTGCTTCTCTTCGTCTGCTTCTCTTTCTGCTTCTGCTTCTGCTTCTTCTGCTTCTTCTTCTCCTTCTTCTACTCCTTCTGTTTCTGCTTCTTCTGCTTCTCCTGCTTCTTCTTCTGCATCTCCTTCTTCTTGTGCTTGTCCTTATGCTTCTTCTTCTACTTCTGCTTCTCCTTCTCCGTCTGCTTCTAGAATCTTCTGCTTTTCCTGCTTCTCCTTCTGCTTCTTCCTC
>NW_012290573.1:0-1837 GCF_000151885.1 Dipodomys ordii | reverse complement strand
TCTTCTTCTTCTCCTTCTCCCACTGCTTCTGCATCTGCTTCTTTTCTTATCTTTTCTTCTGCTCTGCTTCTGCTGCTTCTACTGCTTCTCCTTATGCTCTCCTTATGCTGTTGCTTCCTCTTCTTCTCCTCTCTCTCTCTCATCATCTCTCATCATCATCTCTCATCTCATCATCGTCATCGTCATCATCATCTTCTTCTTCTCTTCTTCTTCTTCTTCTTCTTCTTCTTCTTCTTCTTCTTCTTCTTCTTCTTCTTCTTCTTCTTCTTCTTCTTCTTCTCTTTCTTCTGCTTCTGCTTTTCCTGCTTCTTCTGCTTCTACTGCTTCTCTTTCTGCTTGTGATTCTCCTTCTGCTTCTCCTATTGCTTCTGTTGCCCTTCCTTCTCCTTCTCCTTCTCCTACTTCTGCTTCTCCTTCTGCTTCTGCTTCTTCTGCTTCTCCTGCTTCTCGTTCTGCATCTTCTTCTGCTTCTGCTTCTCCTGCTGCTGCTTCTCCTGATTCTGCATTTGTGCTTTTCCTGCTTCTCTTTCTTCTTCTCATTCTTCTGCTTCTCCTTCTGCTTTTCCTATTGCTTCTGCTGCCCTTTCTTCTCCTTCTCCTTCTCCTACTTCTGCTTCTTCTGCTTCTCCTTCTGCATCTTCTTCTGCTTCTGCTTCTCCTTCTGCTGCTTCTTCTGCTTCTGCTTCTCCTTCTCCTTCTTCTGCTTCTCCTTCTGATTCTCCTTCTGCTTCTACTTCTCCTTCTCGTTCTTCTGCTTTTCCTACTGCTTCTCCTTCTGCTTCTGCTACAACGACTACTGCTTCTGCTTCTTCTGTTTCTTCTGCTTCTACTTCTGCTTTTGATTCTCTTTCTCTTTCTGCTTCTGCTTCTCATTCTGTTTCTCCAGATTCTGCTTCTTCTACTTCTCCTGCTTCAGGTTCTGCTTCTGCTTCTTCAGATCCTTATGCTTCTGCTTTTTCTGCTTCCCCTCCTTCTCTTTCTGCTTCTCCTTCTGTTTCTGCTTCTCTTTCTGCTTCTCCTTCTGCTTCTCCTTCTGCTTCTGCTACTTCTCCTTCTTCTGTTTCTTCTTCTGCTTCTCCTGCTTCTGGTTCTGCTTCTCTTCCTATGCTTCTCTTTCTGCTTCTCCTTCTGCTTCTTCTGTTTCTTCTTCTCCTTCTTCTACTCCTTCTGTTTCTGCTTCTTCTGCTTCTCCTGCTTCTCCTTCTGCATCTCCTTCTGCTTGTGCTTGTCCTTATGCTTCTTCTTCTACTTCCGCTTCTCCTTCTCCGTCTGCTACTGCTTCTTCTTCTTTTCCTGCTTCTCCTTCTGCTTCTCCTTCTGCTTCCCCTTCTGTTTCTCCTTCTCCTTCTTGTTCTTCTTCTTTTCCTTCTGCTTCTCCTTCTGCTTCTGCATCTTCAGCTTCTTCTGCTACTCCTTCTGCTTCTTCTGTTTCTTCTGCTTCTCCTTCTGCTTTTGCTTCTCTTTCTGCTTCTGCTTCTCCTTCTGGTTCTCCTTCTTCTTCTCCAGATTCTGCTTCTTCTGCTTCTCCTTCTGCTTCAGGTTCTTCTTCTGCTTCTTCGGCTTCTTCTGCGTCTATTTCTGCAACTCCTTCTGTTTCTGCTTCTCCTTCTGCTTCTGCTTCTTCTCCTTCTTCTATTTCTTCTCCTTCTGCTTCTCCCGCTTCTGCTTCTTCTTCTCCTTCTGTTTCTCTTTATGATTATCCTTCTGCTTCTCCTTCTCCTCCTTCTTCTGCTTTTCATTCTGCTTCTGCTTCTCCTGCTTCTGCTTCTCCTGCTTCTCCTTCTCCTTCTCTTCCTGCTTCTGCTTATCCTTCTCTTTCTTCTACTCCAAATCCTTC
>NW_012290572.1:0-11605 GCF_000151885.1 Dipodomys ordii | reverse complement strand
GAAGCATAAGGACAAGCACAAGCAGAAGGAGGTGCAGAAGGTAGAAGCAGGAGAAGCAGAAGAAGCAGAAGCTGAACGAGAAGCAGAAGTAGGAGAAGGTGAAGGAGGAGAAGCAGAAGGAGAAGCAGAAGCAGAATGAGAAGCAGAAAGAGAAGCAGTAGAAGGACAAGAAGCAGAAGCAGGAGAAGCCGAAAGAGAAGAAGCAGAAGAAGCCGAAACATTAGCAGAAGGAGAAGCAGAAGCAGAAGGAGAAGCAAAAAGAGAAGCACAAGGAGTAGTAAAAGAAGCAGCAGAAGGAGAAGCAGCAGAAGAAGCAGAAAAACAAGCAGGAGAAGCAGAAGCAGAAAGAGAAGTAGAAGCAGAAGAAGCAGAACCAGAAGAAGAAGCAGTAGAAGCAGAAGAAGCAGAAGCAGGAGAAGCAGAAGCAGAAGAAAAAGAAGAAGCATAAGAAGCAGAAATAGAAGCAGAGGGAGAAACAGAAGAAGGAGAAAGAGCAGCAGAAGGTGAAGCAGAAGGAGAAAGAGAAGCAGAAACAGAAGGAGAAGAAGAAGGAGAAGTTGGAGAATCAGAAGAAGCAGAAGCAGAAAGAGAAGCAGAAGAGGGAGAAGGAGAAGGAGAAGCAGAAGGACAATCAGGAGAAGCAGAAGAAGCAGAAGCGGGAGATGCAGAAGAAGAAGGAGCAGAAGGAGAAGCAAAAGCAGAAGGAGAAGCAGAAATAGAAACAGAAGCAGAAGAAGCAGTTGCAGGAGAAGCAGAAGCAGAAGAAACAGAAGAAGCTGAAGAAGCAGAAGGAGAACCTGAAGCAGAAGGAGAAGCAGAAGCATCAGAAGCTGGAAAAGCAGAAGCAGAAGATACAGAACAAGTAGAAGAAGCAGAAGTAGAAAGAGAAGCAGAAGAATAAGAAGGAGAAAGAGAAGGATTAGGAGTAGGAGGAGCAGAAGCAGAATTAGAAGCAGAAAGAGAAGCAGAAGGAGAAGCAGAAGGAGAAACAGAAGAAGCAGAAGCAGGAGAAGCAGAAGCCGAAGCAGAATGAGAAGCACAAGAAGGAGAAATTGAAGGAGAAGGAGAATGAGACGGAGAAGCAGAAGGAGAAGTAGGAGAAGGAGAAGCAAAAGAGGGAGAAGCAGGAGAAGCAGAAGCAGAAGAAACAGAAGAAGGAGAAGAGCAGAAGCAGAAGGACAAAAAGAAGCAGAAGGAGAAGCAGAAGAAGCAGAAGCTGAAGCAGAAGAAACTGAAAAAGCAGAAAAAGAAGAAGAAGCAGAAGAAGAAGAAGCAGGAAAAGCAGAAGAAGAAGAAGGAGAAGGAGAAAGAGAAGGATTAGGAGTAGGAGAAACAGACGGATAAGCAGAAGCAGAAAGAGAAGGAGAAGGAGAAGCAGGAGAAGCAGAAGAAGCAGAAGCAGGAGAAGCAGAAGCAGAATGAAAAGCAGAAGAAGGAGAAATTAAAACAGAAGAAGATGCAGAAGGAGAAGCAGAAGCAGAAGGAGAAGCAGAAGAAGGAGAAGGAGAAGGAGTAGCAGAAGGATAAGAATAAAGAGAAACAGAAGGAGAAGCAGGAGAAGCACGAGAAGCATAAGCAGAAGAAATAGAAGAAGGAGAAGAAGCAGAAGCAGAAAGAGAAGCAGAAACAGAAGGAGAAGCAGAAATAGAAGCAGAAGAAGCCGAAGAAGCAGAAGCAGAACCTGAAGCGGAAGGAGAAGCAGAAGAAGCAGAATCTGGAGAAGAAGAAGGAGAACCAGAAGGAGAAGCAGAAGCAGAAAGAGAAGCAAAAGCAGAAGGAGAAGCAGAAGAAACAGAAGAAGCAGATGCAGTAGCAGAAGAAGATGAAGATGCAGAAGCAGAAAGAGAAGCAGAAGGAATAGCAGAAGAACGAGAAGGAGGAGAAACAGAAGGAGAAGAAGAAGGAGAAGCAGAAGGAGAATCAGGAAAGGCAAAAGAAGCTGAATCAGACGGAGAAGCAGGAAAAGCAGAAGAAGCAGAAGCAAAAGGAGAAGCAAAAGAAGGAGAAGGAGAAGCAGAGGCAGAAAAAGAAGCATAAGGACAAGCACAAGCAGAAGGAGATGCAGAAGGAGAAGCAGGAGAAGCAGAAGAAGCAGAAGATGAAGGAGAAGCAGAAGTAGGAGAAGGAGAAAGAGGAGAAGCAGAAGCAGAAGGAGAAGCAGAAGCGGAATGAGAAGCAGAAAGAGAAGCAGGAGAAGCACAAGAAGCAGAAGCAGGAGAAGCCGAAAGAGAAGAAGCAGAAGAAGCAGAATCAGAAGCAGAATTAGAAGCAGAAGCAGAAGGAGAAGCAGCAGAAGAAGTAGAACCAGAAATTCAGGCAGGAGAAACAGAAGAAGCAGAAGCAGAAGAAGAAGGAAAAGCAAAAAGAGAAGCAGTAGGAGAAGTAGAAGAAGCAGCAGAAGGAGAAGGAGCAGAAGAAGCAGAAAAACAAGCAGGAGAAGCAGAAGCAGAAAGAGAAGTAAAAGCAGAAGAAACAGAAGCAGAATAAGAAGCAGTAGAAGCAGAAGAAGCAGAAGCAGGAGTAGCAGAAGCAGAAGATAAAGAAGAAGCATAAGAAGCAGAAGCAGAGGGAGAAACAAAAGAAGGAGAAAGAGTAGAAGAAGGTGAAACAGAAGGAGATGCAGAAGCAGAAAGAGAAGCAGAAACAGAAGGAGAAGAAGAAGGAGAAGTTGGAGAATCAGAAGAAGAAGCAGAAGCAGAAAGAGAAGGAGAAGAAGGAGAAGGAGAAGCAGAAGGAGAAGGACAAGCAGGAGAAGCAGAAGAAGCAGAAGCGGGAGGAGCAGAAGAAGAAGAGAAGAAGAAGAAGAAGAAGAAGAAGAAGAAGAAGAAGAAGAAGAAGAAGAAGAAGAAGAAGAAGAAGAAGAAGAAGAAGAAGAAGAAGAAGAAGAAACAGAAGAAAGAGAAGGAGCAGAAGGAGAAGCAGAAGCAGAAGGAGAAGCAAAAGAGAAGCAGAAGAAGCGGAAGAAGCAGTAGCAGGAGAAGCAGAAGCAGAAGAAACAGAAGAAGCCCAAGAAGCAGATGGAGAACCTGAAGCAGAAGGAGAATCAGAAACAGCAGAAGCTGGAAAAGTAGAAGCAGAAGAAACAGAACAAGCAGAAGAAGCAGAAGAAGAACGAGAAGCAGAAGAAGAACAAGGAGAAAGAGAAGGATTAAGAGTAGGAGAAACAGAAGGATAAGCAGAAGCAGAACGAGAAGGAGAATGAGAAGGAGAAGCAGAAGAAGCAGAAGAAGCAGAAGCAGGAGAAGAAGAAGAAGCAGAAGCAGTAGTAGAAGCAGAAGAAGGAGAAGGAGAAGGAGAAGCATAAAGAGAAACAGAAGGAGAAGCAGGAGAAGCAGAAGCAGGAGAAGCAGAATCAGAAGAAATAGAAGAAGGAGAAGAAGCAGAAGCAGAAAGAGAAGCAGAAACAGAAGGAGAAGCAAAAATAGAAGCAGAAGAAGCCGAAGAAGCAAAAGCAGAACCTAAAGCAGAAGGAGAAGCAGGAGAAGCAGAAGAAGCAGAATCTCTAGAAGAAGAAGGAGAACCAGAAGGAGAAGCAGAAGCAGAAAGAGAAGCAAAAGCAGAAGGAGAAGCAGAAGGAGAAGCAGAAGAAACAGAAGAAGCAGAATCAGTAGCAGAAGAAGCTGAAGATGCAGAACCAGAAAGAGAAGCAGAAGGAATAGCAGAAGAACGAGAAGAAGAAACAGAAGGAGAAGCAGGAGAAGACGCAGGAAAAGCAGAAGAAACAGAAGCAGACGGAGAAGAAGGAGAAGGAGAAGCCGAAGCAGAAGAAGAAGCAGAAAGAAAAGCACAAGCAGAAGGAGATGCAGAAGGAGAAGCAGGAGATGCAGAAGAAGCAGAAGCAGAAGGAGAAGAAGAAGGAGAAGAATAAGAATCAGAAGAAGCAGAAGGAGAAGTAGAAAGAGAAGCCGACGAAGAGAAGCAGAACGAGAAGCAGGAGAAGCAGAAGAAGCAGAGCGTGAGAAGCAGAAGCAAAAGAAACAGAAGACATAGAAGTTGCAGAAGCAGAAGGAGAAGAAGAAGCAGAAGGAGAAGCAGAAAGAGAAGCAGGAGAAGCAGAAGAAGCAGGAGAAGCAGAAGCAGAAGAAACAGGAGAAGCCGAAGAAGCAGAAGCAGAATCTGAAGCAGAAGGAGAAACAGAAGAAGCACAATCTGAATCAGAAGCAGAAGAAACAGAAATAGTAGAATAAGCAGAAGCAGAAGCAGCAGGAGAAGCAGCAGAAGAAGATGGAGAAGGCGAAAGAGGAAGATTAGGAGTAGGAGAAGCAAAAGGATAAGCAGAAGCAGAAAGAGACGCAGAAGGAGAAGCAGCAAGAGAAGCTGGAGAAGCAGAAGAAACAGAAGGCGCAGAAGCAGAATGAGAAGCAGAAGGAGAAATTGAAGCAGAAGCAGAAGGAGAAACAGAAGCAGAAGGAGAAGCAGAAGAAGGAGAAGGAGAAGCAGAAAGAGAAGCCGAACGAGAAGCAGGAGAAGCAGAAGCAGGAGAAGCAGAAACAGAAGAAACAGAAGAAGGAGAAGAAACAGAAGGAGAAGCAGAAACAGAAGGAAAAGCAGAAAGAGAAGCAGGAGAAGCAGAAGAAGCAGCAGCAGGAGAAGCAGAAGCAGAAGAAGCAGAAGCAGAACCTGAAGCAGAAGGAGAAGCAGGAGAAGCAGAATCTGGAGAAGCAGAAGGAGAAGCAGAAGCAGAAAGAGAAGCAAAAGCAGAAGGAGAAGCAGAAGGGGAAGCAGAAGAAACAGAAGAAGCAGAGGCAGTAGCAGAAGAAGCAGAAGATGCAGAAGCAGAAGGAGAAGCAGAAGGAAAAGCAGAAGAACGAGAAGGTGAAGGAGAAGGAGAAACAGAAGGAGAAGCAGAAAGAGAAGCAGAAGAAGGAGCAGGAGAAGGAAAAGCAGCAGGAGAAGCTGAAAGAGCAGCAGAAGGAGGAGCAGGAGATGCAGAAACAGGAGAAGCATAAGCAGAACAAACAGGAGAAGGACAAGAAGCAGAAGCAGAAGGAGAAGCAGATACAGAAGGAGAAGCAGAAAGAGAAGGAGGGGAAGCAGAAGAAGCTAAAGCAGGAGAAGCAGAAGCATAAGAATCCGAAGAAGCAGAAGGAAAACCTGAAGCAGAAGGAGAAGCAGGAGAAGCAGAAGAAACAGAATCTGGAGAAGCAGAAGGAGAAGAATAAGCAGAAAGAGAATCAAAAGCAGAAGGAGAAACAGAAGAAACAGAAGAAGTAGAAGCAGTAGCAGTTGTAGCAGAAGCAGAACGAGAAGCAGAAGGAAAAGCAGAAGAACAAGAAGGAGAAGGGAAACAGAAGGAGAAGCAGTAGGAGAATAAGAAGGAAAAGCAGAAGAAGGAGAAGGAGAAGCAGAAGCAGAAGAAGATGCAGAAGGAGAAGCAGAAGAAGCAGAAGCAGAAGGAGAAGCAGGAAAAGCAGAAGAAGCAGAATCAAAAGGAGAAGCAAAAGAAGGAGAAGGAGAAGCAGAGGCAGAAAAGAATCATAAGGACAAGCACAAGCAGAAGGAGATGCAGAAGGAGAAGCAGGAGAAGCAGAAGAAGCAGAAGATTAAGGAGAAGCAGAAGTAGGAAAAGGAGAAGGAGGAGAAGCAGAAGCAGAAGGAGAAGCAGAAGCGGAATGAGAAGCAGAAAGAGAAGCAGGAGAAGCACAAGAAGCAGAAGCAGGAGAAGCCGAAAGAGAAGAAGCAGAAGAAGCAGGATCAGAAGCAGAAGTAGAAGCAGAAGCAGAAGGAGAAGCAGCAGAAGAAGTAGAACCAGAAATTCAGGCAGGAGAAACAGAAGAAGCAGAAGCAGAAGAAGAAGGAGAAGCAAAAAGAGAAGCAGTAGGAGAAGTAGAAGAAGCAGCAGAAGGAGAAGCAGCAGAAGAAGCAGAAAAACAAGCAGGAGAAGCAGAAGCAGAAAGAGAAGTAGAAGCAGAAGAAACAGAAGCAGAAGAAGAAGCAGTAGAAGCACAAGAAACAGAAGCAGGAGAAGCAGAAGCAGAAGATAAAGAAGAAGCATAAGAAGCAGAAGCAGAGGGAGAAACAAAAGAAGGAGAAAGAGCAGAAGAAGGTGAAGCAGAAGGAGATGCAGAAGCAGAAAGAGAAGCAGAAACAGAAGGAGAAGAAGAAGGAAAAGTTGGAGAATCAGAAGAAGCAGAAGCAGAAGCAGAAAGAGAAGGAGAAGAAGGAGAAGGAGAAGGACAAGCAGGAGAAGCAGAAGAAGCAGAAGCGGGAGGAGCAGAAGAAGAAGAAGAAGAAACAGAAGAAAGAGAAGGAGCAGAAGGAGAAGCAGAAGCAGAAGGAGAAGCAAAAGAGAAGCAGAAGAAGCAGTAGCAGGAGAAGCAGAAGCAGAAGAAACAGAAGAAGCCCAAGAAGCAGAAGGAGAACCTGAAGCAGAAGGAGAAGCAGAAGCAGCAGAAGCTGGTAAAGTAGAAGCAGAATAAACAGAAAAAGCAGAAGAAGCAGAAGAAGAACGAGAAGCAGAAGAAGAACAAGGAGAAAGAGAAGGATTAGGAGTAGGAGAAACAGAAGGATAAGCAGAAGCAGAAAGAGAAGGAGAATGAGAAGGAGAAGCAGGAGAAGCAGAAGAAGCAGAAGCAGGAGAAGCAGAAGCAGAATGAAAAGCAGAAGAAGGAGAAATTGAAACAGAAGATGCAGAAGAAGAAGCAGAAGCAGTAGTAGAAGCAGAAGAAGGAGAAGCAGAAGGAGAAGCATAAAGAGAAACAGAAGGAGAAGCAGGAGAAGCAGAAGCAGGAGAAGCAGAATCAGAAGAAATAGAAGAAGGAGAAGAAGCAGAAGCAGAAAGAGAAGCAGAAACAGAAGGAGAAGCAAAAATAGAAGCAGAAGTAGCCGAAGAAGCAAAAGCAGAACCTAAAGCAGAAGGAGAAGCAGGAGAAGCAGAAGAAGCAGAATCTGGAGAAGAAGAAGGAGAACCAGAAGGAGAAGCAGAAGCAGAAAGAGAAGCAAAAGCAGAAGGAGAAGCAGAAGGAGAAGCAGAAGAAACAGAAGAAGCAGAATCAGTAGCAGAAGAAGCTGAAGATGCAGAACCAGAAAGAGAAGCAGAAGGAATAGCACAAGAACGAGAAGGAGAAACAGAAGGAGAAGCAGAAGGAGAAGCAGGAAAAGCAGAAGAAACAGAAGCAGACGGAGAAGAAGGAGAAGCCGAAGCAGAAGAAGAAGCAGAAGGAAAAGCACAAGCAGAAGGAGATGCAGAAGGAGAAGCAGGAGATGCAGAAGAAGCAGAAGCAGAAGGAGAAGAAGAAGGAGAAGAATAAGAATCAGAAGAAGCAGAAGCAGAAATAGAAAGAGAAGCCGACGAAGAGAAGCAGAACGAGAAGCAGGAGAAGCAGGAGAAGCAAAAGCGGGAGAAGCAGAAGAAGAAGAAACAGAAGAAGGAGAAGGAGCAGAAGCAAAAGGAGAAGCAGAAAGAGAAGCAGGAAAAGCAGAAGAAGCAGAAGCAGGAGAAGCAGAAGGAGAAGAAACAGGAGAAGGACAAGAAGCAGAAGCAGAAGGAGAAGCAGAAAAAGAAGGAGAAGCAGAAAGAGAAAGAGGGGAAGCCGAAGAAGCAGAAGCAGGAGAAGCAGAAGCATAAGAATCCGAAGAAGCAGAAGCAGAACCTGAAGCAGAAGGAGAAGCAGGAGAAGCAGAAGAAGCCGAATCTGGAGAAGCAGAATGAGAAGCTGAAGTAGAAGCAGAAGCAGAAGCAGAAAGAGAATCAAAAGCAGAAGGAGAAGCAGAAGAAACAGAAGAAGCAGAAGCAGTAGCAGTTGCAGCAGAAGCAGAAGGAGAAGCAGAAGGAAAAGCAGAAGAACGAGAAGGAGAAGGAGACACAGAAGGAGAAGCAGAAGGAGAATCAGAAGGAGAAGCAGAAGAAGCAGAAGGAGAAGCA
This sequence comes from Dipodomys ordii, assembly GCF_000151885.1. NCBI lineage: Eukaryota > Metazoa > Chordata > Mammalia > Rodentia > Heteromyidae > Dipodomys > Dipodomys ordii. Next base: position 3,741 of record NW_012290572.1, on the reverse strand, counting down.
GAAGGAGAAACAGAAGCAGAGGAAACAGCAGAAAGAGAAGCAGAAGCAGAAGAAGATGCAGAAGGAGAAGCAGGAGAAGCAGAAGAAGCAGAAGCAGAAGGAGAAGTAGAAGAAGGAGAAGGAGAAGGAAGAGCCGCAGAAGCAATAGGAGAAGCAGAAAGAGAAGCAGAAGCAGAATGAGAAGCAGAAAGAGCAGAAGAAGCAGAAGAAGCAGGAAAAGCAGAATCAGAAGAAAGAGAAGAAGAAGAAGACGAAGAAGAAGAAGAAGAAGAAGCAGCATAAGGAGAAGCATAAGGAGAAGCATAAGGAGAAGTATAAGGAGAAGCAGTAGAAGCAGAAGCAGGAGAAGCAGAAGCAGAAGAAAAAGAATAAGCAAAAGAAGCAGAAGCAGAAGCAGAAGCAGTGGGAGAAGCAGAAGAAGGAGAAGGAGAAGGAGCAGCAGAAGGAGAAAGAGAAGCAGAAAGAGAAGCAGAAACAGAAGGAGAACAAGAAGGATAAGCAGGAGAATCAGAAGAATCAGAAAGAGAATTAGAAGAAGGAGAAGCAGAAGTAGAATCAGAAGAAACAGAAGAAAAAGAAGAAGAAGAAACAGAAGCAAAAAATACAGAAGAAGGAGAAGAGCAGAAGCAGAAGCAGAAGGAGAAGCAGAAGGAGAAGCAGAAAGAGAAGCAGGAGAAGCAGAAGTAGCAGGAGAAGCAGAAGCAGAAGAAACAGGAGAAGCCGAAGAAGCAGAATCAGAATCTGAAGCAGAAGGAGAAACAGAAGAAGCCAATATGAAGCAGAAGCAGAAGAAACAGAAATAGTAGAATAAGCAGAAGCAGAAGCAGCAGGAGAAGGAGAAGAAGAAGACGGAGAAGGCGAGAGAGGAGGATTAGGAGTAGGAGAAGCAAAAGGATAAGCAGAAGCAGAAAGAGATGCAGAAGGAGAAGCAGCACGAGAAGTAGGAGAAGCAGGAGAAGCAGAAGCAGGAGAAGCAGAAGAAATAGAAGACGCAGAAGCAGAATGAGAAGCAGACGGAGAAATTGAAGCAGAAGCAGAAGGAGAAGCAGAAGCAGAAGGAGAAGCAGAAGAAGGAGAAAGAGAAGGAGAAGCAGAACGAGAAGCAGAACGAGAAGCAGGAGAAGTCAAAGCAGGAGAAGCAGAAGCAGGAGAAGCAGAAGAAATAGAAGAAGGAGAAGGAGCTGAAGCAGAAGGAGAAGCAGAAACAGAAGGAAAAGCAGAAAGAGGAGCAGGAGAAGCAGAAGAAGCAGCAGCAGGAGAAGCAGAAGCAGAAGAAGCCGAAAAAGCAAAAGCAAAAACTGAAGCAGAAGGAGAAGCAGGAGAAGCAGAAGAAGCAGAATCTGGAGAAGCAGAAGGAGAAGCAGAAGCAGAAAGAGAAGTAGTAGAATAAGCAGAAGCAGAAGCAGCAGGAGAAGCAGAAGAAGAAGATGGAGAAGGCGAGAGAGAAGGATTAGGAGTAGGAGAAGCAAAAGGATAAGCAGAATCAGAAAGAGACGCAGAAGGAAAAGCAGCACGAGAAGTAGGAGAAGCAGGAGAAGCAGAAGCAGGAGATGCAGAAGAAACAGAAGACGCAGAAGCAGAATGAGAAGCAGAAGGAGAAATTGAAGCAGAAGCAGAAGCAGAAGCAGAAGGAGAAGCATAAGAAGGAGAAGGAGAAGCAGAAAGAAAAGCAGAAAGAGAAGCAGAACGAGAAGCAGGAGAAGCAGAAGCAGGAGAAGCAGAAGCAGAAGAAACAGAATAAGGAGAAGAAGCAGAAGCAGAAGGAGAAGCAAAAACAGAAGGAGAAGCAGAGAGAGAAGGTGCGGAAGCAGAAGAAGCAGAAGCAGGAGAAGCAGACGCATAAGAATCCGAAGAAGCAGAAGCAGAACCTGAAGCAGAAGGAGAAGCAGGAGAAGCAGAAGAAGCAGAATCTGCAGAAGCAGAAGGAGAAGCAGAAGCAGAAAGAGAACCAAAATCAGAAGGAGAAGAAGAAGAAACAGAAGCAGTAGCAGAAGAAGCTGAAGATGTAGAAGCAGAAAAAGAAGCACAAGAAATAGCAGAAGAACGAGAAGGAGGAGAAGGAGAAGGAGAAACAGAAGGAGAAGCAGAAGCAGAAGCAGAAAAAGAATCAGGAAAAGCAGAAGCATAAACAGACGGAGAAGCAGAAGAAAGAGAAGGAGAAGCAGAAGAAGAAGCACAAGGAAAAGCACAAGCAGAAGGAGATGCAGAAGGAGAAGCAGGAGAAGCAGAAGAAGCAGAAGCAGAAGGAGAAGAACTAAAGAGAAGAAGCAGAAGCGGGAGAAGCAGAAGTAGAAAGAGAAGCCGACGAAGAGAAGCAGAACGAGAAGCAGGAGAAGCAGAAGAAGCAGAAGAGGGAGACGCAGAAGAAGTAGAAACAGGAGAAGGAGAAGGAGCAGAAGCAGAAGCAGAAGCAGAAGGGGAAGCAGAAAGAGAAGCAGGAGAAGCAGAAGAAGCAGCAGCAGGAGAAGCAGAAGCAGAAGAATACGAAGAAGCAGAAGCAGAACCTGAAGCAGAAGGAGAAGCAGGAGAAGCAGAAGAAGCAGAATCTGGAGAAGAAGAATGACAAGCTGAAGGAGAAGCTGAAGCAGAAAGAGAATCAAAAGCAGAAGGAGAAGCAGAAGAAACAGAAGAAGCAGAAGCAGTAGCAGTTACAGCAGAAGCAGAAGGAGAAGCAGAAGGAAAAGCAGGAGAACGAGAAGGAGAAGGAGAAACAGAGGCAGAAGGAGAAGCAGAAGCAGAAGAAAGAGCATAAGGACAAGCACAAGCAGAAGGAGATGCAGAAGGAGAAGCAGGAGAAGCAGAAGAAGCAGAAGATGAAGGAGAAGCAGAAGTAGGAGAAGGAGAAGGAGGAGAAGCAGAAGCAGAAGGAGAAGCAGAAGCGGAATGAGAAGCAGAAAGAGAAGCAGGAGAAGCACAAGATGCAGAAGCAAGAGAAGCCAAAAGAGAAGAAGCAGAAGAAGCAGAAACAGAAGCAGAAGTAGATGCAGAAGCAGAAGGAGAAGCAGCAGAAGAAGTAGAACCAGAAATTCAGGCAGGAGAAACAGAAGAAGCAGAAGCAGAAAGAGAAGCAAAAAGAGAAGGAGAAGGAGAAGTAGAAGAAGCAGCAGAAGGAGAAGCAGCAGAAGAAGCAGAAAAACAAGCAGGAGAAGCAGAAGCAGAAAGAGAAGTACAAGCAGAAGAAGCAGAAGAAGCAGAAGAAGAAGCAGTAGTATCATAAGAAGCAGAAGCAGGAGAAGCAGAAGCAGAAGAACAAGAAGCATAAGAAGCAGAAGCAGAGGGAGAAACAGAAGAAGGAGAAGGAGCAGCAGAAGGAGATGGAGAAGCAGAAAGAGTAGCAGAAACAGAAGGAGAAGAATAAGGATTAGTTGGAGAATCAGAAGAAGCAGAAGAAGAAAGAGAAGCAGAAGAAGGAGAAGGAGAAGCAGAAGCAGAGGAAAGAAAGGAGAAGCAGAAAAAGCAGAAGCGGGAGAAGCAGAAGAAGAAGAAGAAACAGAAGAAGGAGAAGGAGCAGAAGGAGAAGCAGAAGGAGAAGATGAAGGAGAAGCAGAAGAAGCAGCAGCAGGAGAAGCAGAAGCAGAAGAAACAGAAGAAGCTGAAGAAGCAGAAGCAGGACCTGAAGAAGAAGATACAGAACAACCAGAAGAAGCAGTAGCAGAAGCAGAACGAGAAGCAGAAGAAGAAGAAGAAGGATTAGGAGAAAGAGAAGGATTACGAGTAGGAAGAGCAGAAGGAGAATCAGAA
>NW_012290571.1:0-4106 GCF_000151885.1 Dipodomys ordii | reverse complement strand
TAGAGCGGGACACAGCGGCCGACACAGGGGGGACAAAGCGGGACACAGCGGGGAATAGAGCGGGACACAGCGGCGGACACAGGATCGGACAAAGCGGGACACAGCAGGTGACAAAGCAAGGACACAGCGGGACACAGCGGGGACACAGCGGGACTCAGCGGGGGACACAGCAGGACACAGCGGGACACAGCTGGAAACAGCGGCGACACAGCAGGGACACAGCAGGGGACAAAGCGGAACACAGCGGGACACAGTGGGGGACACAACGGTGGACACAGCGGGACACAGCGGGGAACACAGCTAGGACACACGGGACACAGCCTCGGTACAGCGGGGACACAGCGGGAAACAGCGAGGAACACAGCTGGGGACACAACGGGACACAGGGTGACACAGCGGGACACAGCGGGACACAGCGGGGACAAAGCTTGAGACACAGCGGGGGACAGAGCGGGAGACAGCGGGGGACACAGCAGGACACAGCGGGACACAGCTGGAAACAGCGGCGACACAGCAGGGACACAGCAGGGGACAAAGCTGAACACAGCGGGACACAGTGGGGGACACAGCGGTGGACACAGCGGGACACAGCGGAGAACACAGCTAGGACACAGTGGGACACAGCGGGAAACAGCAGTGACCCTGCGGAGTCACAGCGGGACACAGCGGGAGACACAGCGGGACACAGCAGGGGACAGAGCGGAACACAGTGGGGGACAGAGCGTGGGACACAGCGAGACACAGCGGGGACAAAGCTGGACACAGCGGGGTGCACAGCGGGACACAGCGGAGACACAGCGGGGACACAGAGGAACACAGCGGGTCACAGCAGGACACAGCGTGATACAGTCGGACACAGTGGGGGACACAGCGGGACACAACGGGGGACACAGTGAGTACACAGCGGGACAGAACGGGGACTCAGGTGGGCACAGAGACACAGTGGGGGACAGAGCGGGAGACAGCGGGTGACACAGCCTGACACAGCAAGGGACACAGCGGGACACAGAGGGGGACAAAGCGGAACACAGCGGGACACAGTGGGGGACAAAGCGGAACACAGCGGGACACATTGGGGGACACAGCGGGACCATGCGGGGGACACAGCGAGGACACAGCGGGACACAGCGGGGTACACAGCGAGGACACAGCGGGACACAGCGGGGACACAGCGGGGACACAGCGGGGACACAGTGGGTCTCAGCAGGGACACAGCAGAACATAGCGTCAATACAGCGGGGACACAGCGGGACACAGTGGGGTACACAGCTGGGGACACAAAGGGACACATCGGCGGACATTGCAAGCACACAGCGGAACACAGCGTGGGACACAGCGAGGACACAGCGGGACACAGCGGGACAAAGCAGGAACACAGCAGTAGACAGAGCGGGACACAGCGGTGGACACAGCAGGACACAACGGGGGACACAGCGAGGTCACAGCGGTACCCACCAGGACACAGCGTCGATACAGCGGGGACACAGTGGGACACAGCGGGGAACACAGCTGGGGACACAACGGGACACAGAAGGGGACACAGCAAAGACACAGCAGAACACAGCGTGGGACGCAGCGAGGACACAGCGGGACACAGCGTGACAGAGCGGGGACACAGCAGGGACACAGCAGGGACACAGCGGGGGACACAGCCGAACACAACGGGACACAGCGGGGGGCACAGCAGGACACACTGGGGGAAACAGCGGGGGACACAGCGGGAAACAACAGGGAACACAGCGAGGACCCACCGGGACTCAGCGGGACACAGCATTGATACAGCGGGGCCACAGTGTTACACAGCGGGTTACACAGCTGGGGACACAAAGGGACACAGTGGGGGACACAGCGGGACAGAGAGGGACACAGTGGGACACAGCGGGCACAAAGCATGAGACACAGCGGGGGACACAGCGGGAGAAAGCGGGGGACACAGCTGGACACAGCGGGACACAGCGTCGATACAGCGGGGACACAGCATTACCCAGCGGGTTACACAGCTGGGGACACAAAGGGACACAGTGGGGGACATAGCGGGACACCACGGAACACAGCGGGACACAGCGGGAAAGAGCGGTGACCCTGCGGAGACACAGCGGGACACAGCTGGGGACACAGCGGGACACAGCGGGGGACACAGCGGAACACAGTGGGGGACAGAGCGTGGGACACAGCGAGACACAGCGGGGACAAATCTGGACACCGCGGGATGCACAGCGGTACACAGCGGGGACACAGCGGGGACACAGCAGAACACAGCGGGTCACAGCAGGGACACAGGGGGAAACAGCGGGGGACACAGCGGGGGACACAGCAAGGACACAGCGGGACACAGTGGGGGACAAAGCGGAACACAGCGGGACACAGTGGGGGACACAGCGGGACAGAGTGGGGGACACAGCGAGGACACAACGGGGGACACAGTGAGGTCACAGCGCGACAGAGCGGGGGATACAGCGAGGACACAGCGGGACACAGTGGGGGACAGAGTGTGACACAGCGGGACATGGGGACACAGCGGGACAAAGCGGGACACAGCGGGGACAAAGCTTGAGACACAGCGGGGGACAGAGCGGGAGACAGCGGGGCACACAGCGGGACACAGCGGGGGACACAGCGGGACACAGCGGGGGACACAGCAGGGGACACATCGGGACACAATGGTGGACACAGCAGGACAGAGCGGGGACACAGCTGGACACAGCGGGGTACACAGCGGGACACATCGGGGACACTGCGGGGACACAGCAGGGACACAGCGGGACACAGCGGGGCCACAGCCGGACACAGGCAGGGACACAGCATTGGTCACAGCGGCACAAAGCGGGGGACACAGCCGGACACAGCGGGGGACACAACAGGGGACACAGCGGGACACAGCGAAGACACAGCTGGACACTGCGGGGGACACAGTGGGACACAGTGGGGGACACAGCGAGACACAGAGTGGGACACAGAAGGGTACACAGTGGGACACATTGGTGGACACAGCGGGACAAAGCGGGGACACAGCTGGACACAGCGGGGTACACAACGTGGCACAGCGAGGACACAGCGGGGACACAGCGGGGGACACAACGGGACACAGCGGGGGACACAGAGGGATACAGTGGGACACAGCGAGGACAACGCGGGGGACACAGTGGAGACACAGCTGGGGACAAAGCAGGATACAGCGGGGGATACAGCGGGACACAGTGGCGGACACAGGGTGGACAAAGCGGGACACAGCAAGGGACACAGCAAGGACACAGCGGGACACAGCGGGGACACAGCGGGACTCTGCGGGGGACACAGAATGACACAGCGGGACACAGCGGGACACAGCTGGATACAGCAGGGACACAGCAGGGACACAGAGGGGGACAAAGCGGAACACAGGAGGACACAGTGGGGGACACAGCGGGACAAAGCGTGGGACACAGCGGAAGACACAGCGGGACACAGCGGGGAACACAGCGAGGACACAGCGGGACACAGCGTGGTACACAGCTGGGGACACAGCGGGCCACAGCGGGACACATTCGGGACAAAGCTTGAGACACAGCGGGGGACAGAGCAGGAGACAGCGCGGGACACAGCGGAACACAGGGGGGACACAGCGGGACACAGCGCGGGACACAGCAGGGGACAAATCGGGACACAGTGGTGGACACAGCGGGACAGAGCGGGGACACAGCTAGACACAGAGTGGTACACAGCGGGAGACAGCGGGACACAGCGGGGACACAGCGGGACACATCGGGGACACAACCAGACACAGCGTGGACACAGCATTGGTCACAGCGGGACACAGCGGTGGACACAGCCAGACACGGCGGGGGACCCAGCAGGGGCACAGCGGGACACAGCGGGGACAAAGCTGGGCACTGCGGGGGACACAGCGGGACACAGCAGGGGACACAGCGGGACACAGCGTGGTACACAGCGGGACACAGCAGGGTACACAGCGGGGGACACAACGGGACACAGCGGGGGACACAGAGGGAAACAGAGGGACACAGCGAGGGCAAGGTGGGGGACACAGCGGGACACAGCGGGACACACTTGGACACAGCGGGGCACAGCAGGTACACAGAGGGGGACAAAGCGGAACACAGCGGGAC
>NW_012290570.1:0-5064 GCF_000151885.1 Dipodomys ordii | reverse complement strand
TCGGGGGACATAGCGGGACACACGGAACACAGTGGGACACAGCGGGAAACAGCGGTGACCCTGCGGGGACACAGTGGGACACAACAGGGGACACAGCAGGACACAGAGGGGGAAAGAGCGTGGGACACAGCGAGACACAGCGGGACACAGCGGGGAGAAACAGCGAGGACACAGCGGGACACAGCGGGACACAGCGGGACACAGGGGGACACAGGGGGACAGAGCGGGGAACAGAGCAGGACACAGCGGGGACACAGCGGGACACAGCGGGGTACACAGCTGGGGACACAAAAGGACACATCAGGGGACACAGCAAGGACACAGCAGAACACAGCGTGGGACACAGAGAGGACAAAGCGGGACATAGCGGGACACAGCAGTAGACACAGCGGGACACAGCGGGGGACACAGCGGGATCCAGCGGGACACACCGTCGATACAGCGGGGACACAGCGGGACACAGCAGGGTACACAGCTGGGGACACAACGGGACACAGCAGGGGAAACAGCGAGGACACAGCGGAACACAGCGTGAGACACAGCGAGGACACAGTAGGACACAGTGGGACACAGCGGATTACACAGCTGGGGACACAAAGGGACACAGTGGGGGACACAGCGGGAAACAGTGGGACACAGACAGGACAAAGCGTGAGATACAGCAGGGGACAGAGCAGGACACAGCGGGGGACACAACGAGGACACAGCTGGAAACAGCGGGGACACAGCGGGGACTCAGCGGGGGACACAGTGTTGTACAAAGCGGGACACCATGGAACACAGAGGGACACAGCGGGAAAGAGCGGTGACCCTGCGGAGACACAGCGGGACACAGCGGGGGACACAGCGGGACACAGCGGGGGACACAGCAGAACACAGTTGGGGACAGAGCGTGGGACACAGCGAGACACAGAGGTGACAATGCTGGACACAGCGGGGTACACAGAGGGACACAGCGGGGAAACAGCGTGACAAAGCAGGACACAGCGGGACACAGCGGGGGACACAGCGGGACACAGCGGGGGACACAGTGGAACACAGTGGGGGACAGAGCGTGGGACACAGCGAGACACAGCGGGGACAAAGCTGGACACAGCGGGGTGCACAGCGGGAGAAAGCGGGGACACAGCGGGGACACAGCGGAACACAGCGGGTCACAGCAGGAACACAGCAGGACACAGTGGGACACAGCGTGGGACACAGCGGGACACAGCGGGGGACACAGCGAGGACACAGCGGGACACAGTGGGGGAGAAAGCAGAACACAGCGGGACACAGTGGGGGACACAGCGGGACAGAGCAGGGGACACAGTGAGGACACAAGGGGGGACACAGTGAGGTCACAGCGGGACAGAGCGGGGGATACAGCGAGGACAAAGCGGGACACAGTGGGACACAGCGGGGTACACATCGGGACACAGCGGGGGACACAGCGGGACACAGCGGGGGACACAGCGGCACACAGGAAGACACAGCGGGGTCACAGCAGTGGACACAGCGGGACACAGCGGGGGACACAGCGGGACACAGCGGGGGACACAGCGGGACACAGCAGGGGACACAGCAGGGGACACATCGGGACACAGTGGAGGACACAGCGGGACACAGCGGGAACACTGCTGGACACAGTGGGGTACACAGCGGACACAATGGGGACACAGAGGGGACACAGCCGGGACACAGGGAGGACACAGCGGGACACAGTGGTGACAAAGCTTGAGACACAGCGGGGGACAGAGCGGGAGACAGCGGGGACAGAGCGGGAGACAGCGGGGGACACAGCGGGACACAGCGGGGGACACAGCAGGGGACACATCGGGACAGAGCGGGACACATCGGGGACAGAGCGGGACACAGCGGGACACAGTCGGAAACAGCGGGGGACACAGCGGGACACAACAGGGGACACAGTGAGGACACAGCGGGACAGAGCAGGGACACAGCTGGACACAGAGGGGTACACAGCAGGACACAGCCGGACACAGCGGGGGACACAGCAGGGGACACATCGGGACAAAGCAGGGGACAGAGCGAAACACAGTGGGGGACAGAGCATGGGACACAGCAAGACACAGTGGGGACAAAGCTGGACACAGCAGGGTACACAACGGGACACAGCGGGGATACAGTGGGGGACAAAGTGGAACACAGCGGGACACAGTGGGGGACACAGCGGGACAGAACGGGACACAGCGGGGGATACAGCGGGGACACATCGGGACACAGCAGGGACACAGCTTGACACAGCGGGAGACACAGCGGGACACAGCGGGGGACAGAGTGCGGGACAGCCGGGACACAGCGGGCACAGCGGGGGACATAACAGGGACACAGCAGGGGACAAGCGAGGACACAGCGGGACACAGCGGGGACACAGCGGGTACACAACGGGAAACAGCGGGGGACACAGCGGGACACAGCGGGACACAGCGGGCACACAGCGGGACACAGCAGGACATAGCGGGGCCACAGCGGGTGACACAGCGGGGACACAACGGGACACAGCATGACACAACGGGGACACAGCGGGGACACAGGGAGACACAGCGGGACACAGCGGGGACACAGCGGGACACTGCGGGACACATCAGGGACAGAGCGGGACACAGCGTGACACAGTGAGAAACAGCGGGGGACACAGCGGGACACAACGGGGGACACAGTGAGGACACAGCGGGACAGAGCGGGGACACAGCTGGACACAGAGGGGTACACAGCGGGACACAGCGGGGACACAGCGGGGACACAGCGGGGACACAGCGGGACACATCGGGGACACAACCGGTCACAGCGGGGACACAGCATTGGTCACAGCGGGGCACAGCGGGGGACACAGCCGGACACAGAGGGGGACACAGCAGGGGACACAGTGGGACACAGCGGGGACACAGCTGGACACTGCGGGGGACACAGAGGGACACAGCGGGGGACACAGCGGGACACAGCGTGGTACACAGCGGGACACAGCGGGGTACCCAGCGGGGGACACAGAGGGAAACAGAGGGACACAGCGAAGACAACGCGGGGGACACAGCGGGGACACAGCTGGGGACACAGCGGGACACAGCAGGGGATACAGCGGGACACAGTGGCGGACACAGGGGGGACAAAGCGGGACACAGCAAGGGACAGAGCGGGAGACAGCAGGGGCCATAGCGGGACACAGCGGGGACCCAGCGGGACACAGCGGGGGACACAGCAGGGGACACATCGGGACACAATGGTGGACACCGTGGGACAGAGCGGGGACACAGCTGGACACAGCGGAACAAAGCGGGGGACACAGCCGGACACAGAGGGGGACACAACAGGGGACACAGCGGGACACAGCGAAGACACAGCTGGACACTGCGGGGGACACAGCGGGACACAGCGGGGGACACAGTGAGACACAGAGTGGTGACTGCGGGGACACAGCGGACACATCGGGGACACAACCGGTCACAGCGGGGACACAGCATTGGTCACAGCGGGGCACAGCGGGGGACACAGCCGGACACAGAGGGGGACACAGCAGGGGACACAGTGGGACACAGCGGGGACACAGCTGGACACTGCGGGGGACACAGAGGGACACAGCGGGGGACACAGCGGGACACAGCGTGGTACACAGCGGGACACAGCGGGGTACACAGCGGGGGACACAGAGGGAAACAGAGGGACACAGCGAAGACAACGCGGGGGACACAGCGGGGACACAGCTGGGGACACAGCGGGACACAGCAGGGGATACAGCGGGACACAGTGGCGGACAAAGGCGGGACAAAGCGGGACACAGCAAGGGAAACAGCAAGGACACAGCGGGACATAGCGGGGACACAGCGGGACTCTGCGGGGGACAGAGCGTGACACAGCGGGACACAGCGGTACACAGCTGGACACAGTGGGGACACAGCAGGGACACAGAGGGGGACAAAGCGGAACACAGCGGGACACAGTGGGGACACAGCGGGACCAAGCGGGGACACAGCGTAGGACACAGCGGGACAAAGCAGGGAACACAGCAAGGACACAGCGGGACACAGCGTCGGTACAGCGGGGACACAGCAGGACACAGCGAGGTACACAGCTGGGGACACAACGGGACACAGGGGGGACACAGTGGGGACAAAGCTTGAGACACAGCGGGGGACAGAGCGGGAGACAGCAGGGGCCATAGCGGGACACAGCGGGGGACACAGCGGGACACAGCGGGGGACACAGCAGGGGACACATCGGGACACAATGGTGGACACAGTGGGACAGAGCGGGGACACAGCTGGACACAGCGGAACAAAGCGGGGGACACAGCCGGACACAGAGGGGGACACAACAGGGGACACAGCGAAGACACAGCTGGACACTGCGGGGGACACAGCGGGACACAGCGGGGGACACAGCGAGACACAGAGTGGGACACAGAAGGGTACACAGTGGGACACAGCGGGGACACAGCGGGACACAGCGGGACACAGCAGAACACAGCGGGACACAGTAGGGAAACAGCAGTAGACAAAGCGGGACACAGTGGGGAAGACAGCGGGACACAGTGGGACACAGCGGGGACACAGCGGGACTCAGCAGGGGACACAGCAGTACACAGCAGGACACAGCGGAACACAGCGGGGGACACAGCGGGACACAGAGGGGGACACAGAGTGTTACACAGCGGGATACAACGGGCAACAGAGCGAGGACACAGCGGGACCCAGTTTGACACAGCGTCGATACAGCGGGGACACAGCGGGACACAGCGGGGTACACAGCTAGGGACACAAAGGGACACATCGGGGGACACAGCGAGGACACAGCGGAACACAGCGTGGGGCACAGCGAGGACACAGCGGGACACAGCGGGACACAGCGGGACACAGCAGGGACACAGCAGTAGACACAGCGGGACGTAGCGGGGGACAGAGCAGGAGACAGCAGGGCACACAGCGAGGACACAGTGGGGGACACAGCGGGGACAGAGGGGAATCACCGGGGGACACAGCGAGGGACATAGCGGGACACCACAGAATACAGCGGGACACAGACGGGAAACAGCGGTGACCCTGCGGGGACACAGCGAGGACACAGCGG
>NW_012290569.1:0-7330 GCF_000151885.1 Dipodomys ordii | reverse complement strand
CCCGCTGTGTCCCCTGCTGTGTCCCGCTGTGTCCCGCTTTGTCCCCTGCTGTGTCCCCACTGTGTGCCCCCTGTGTCCCGTTGTGTACCCCGCTGTGTCCAGCTGTGTTCCCGCTGTGTCCCGCTGTGTCCCCTCTCTGTCCTCTGCTGTCCCCCTTTGTGTCTCCCGCTGTGTCCCCTCTCTGTCCCCTGCTGTCCCCCGCTGTGTCTCCCGCTGTGTCCCGCTGTGTCCCGCTGTGTTTCTCGCTTTGTTCCGCTGTGTACCCTTCTGTGTCCTCCGCTGTGTCCCGCTGTGTACCCCGCTGTGTCCAGCTGGGTTCTCTCTTTGTCCCTCGCTGTCTCCTGCTTTGTCCCACGCTGTGTCCCGCTGTGACCCGCTGTGTCCTCGCTGTGTCCCCTGCTGTGTCCCGCTGGGTTCCCCGCTGTGACCCGCTGTGTCCCGCTGTGTCCCCCACTGTGTCCCTGCTGTCTCCCCGCTGTGTCCCACTGTGTCCCGCTGTGTCCCGCTGTGCCCCCACTGTGTCCCGTTGTGTCCACAGTGTGTACCACGCTATGTAACGCTGCCTCCCCGCTGTATCGACGCTGTGTCCCGTTGTGTCCCGCTGTGTCCTCGCTGTGTTCCCCACTGTGTCTCGCTGTGTCCCCAGCTGTGTCCCCCGCTGTGTCCTCGCTGTGTCACCTGTTGTGTCCCGCTGTGTCCTCACTGGGTACCCAACTGTGTCCCGCTGTGTCCCCCGCTGTCCCCCGCTGTGTCCCGCTGTGTCCCGCTGTGTCCCCCGCTTTATCTTGCTGTGTCCCGCAGTGTCCCCGCTGTGTCCCGCTGTGTAACACTGTGTCCCGTGGTGTCCCATTTTGTCCCACGCTGTGTCCCCAGCTGCGTCCCCTCTGTGTCGCCGCTGTGTCCCCTCTCTGTCCTCTGCTGTCCCCTGCTGTGTCCCCCGCTGTGTCCCCCGCTGTGTCCCTTTGTGTCCCCAGCTGTGTACCCCGCTGTGTCCTGCTGTGTCCCCACTGTATCGACGCTGTGTCCTGCTGGGTCCCGCTGTGTCCTCGCTGTGTTCCTCGTTGTGTCCCGCTGTGTCCCCCGCTGTGTCCCCGCTGTGTCCCTGCTGTGTCCCTGCTGTGTCGCCGCTGTGTCCCTCTGTGTCCTGCTGTGTCCTCGCTGTGTCCCACGCTGTGTTCCACTGTGTCCCCCGCTGTGTCCCGCTGTGTCCCGCTGTGTCCCCGCTGTGTCCCGCTGTGTCCCCCGCTGTGTCCCGCTGTGTCCCGCTGTGTCCCTGCTGTGACCCTCTCTGTCCCTGCTGTATTGACGCTGTGTCCCGGTGTGTCCCGCTGTGTCCGCGCTGTGTTTTCCGGCTGTGTCCCGCTGTGTACCCCTCTGTGTCCCCCGCTGTGTCCCTCTGTGTCCCCTGCTGGCCCCCTCTGTGTCCCCCGCTGTGTCTCGCTGTGTCTCACTGTGTCGCCCGCTTTGTCCCGCTGAGACCCTGCAGTGTCCCCGCAGTGTCCCACTCTGTCACACTGTGTCCCGTGTTGTCCCGTTTTGTCCCCCGCTGTGACCTCGCAGTGTTTCCCGCTGTGTCCCGCTGTGTCCTCGCTGTGTTCCCCGCTGTGTCCCGCTGTGTCCCCCGTTGTGTCCACCGCTGTGTCCCACTGTGTCCTCGCTGGGTCCCCCGCTGTGTCCCGCTATGTCCCCCCCTGTGTCCCCTTGTGTCCGACTGTGTCCCCGCTGTGTCCCGCTGTGTCCCCGCTGTGTGCCCTCTGTGTCCCGCTGTGTACTGCTGTGTCCCCCGCTGAGTCCCGCTGTGTCCCAATGTGTCCTCGCTCTGTCCCCCTCTGTGTACCTCTGTGTCCTTCCTGTGTCCCACGCTGTGTCCCGCTGTGTCCCCGCTGTGTCCCCCGCTATGTCCCGCTTTGTCCCCCGCTGTGTCCCGCTCTGTCCTTGCTGTGTCCCCCACTGTGTGCCGCTGTGTCCTCGCTGTTTCCCCGCTGTGTCCCTGCTGTGTCCCTCTGTATACCCCGCTGTGTCCAGCTTTGTAACCGCTGTGTCTCCCTGTGTCCCACGCTCTGTCCCACACTGTGTCCCGCAGTGTCCCCCGCTGTGTCCCACTGTGTCCCCCGCTGTGTCCCGCTGTGTCCCCCGCAGAGTCCCCGTTGTGTCACCGCTGTGTCCCGCTGTGTCCTCGCTGTGTCCCCTGCTTTCTCCCTCTCTGTCCCCCGCTGTGTCTCACGCTTTGTCCATGCTGTGTCCCACTGTGTCCCGCTGTGTCCGGCTGTGCCCCCACTGTGTCCCGTTGTGTCCAAAGCTGTGTACCACGCTGTGTAACGCTGTGTCCCCGCTGTATCGACGCTGTGTCCCGCTGTGTCCTCGCTGTGTTCCCCACTGTGTCCCGCTGTGTCCCCCGCTGTGTCCCCCGCTGTGTCCTCGCTGTGTCCCCTGCTGTGTCCTGCTGTGTCCTCACTGGGTCCCCAACTGTGTCCCGCTGTGTCCCCTGCTGTGTCCCGCTGTGTCCGGCTGTGTCCCGCTCTGTCCCCGCTGTGTCCCGCTGTGTCCCCGCTGTGTGCCTGCTGTGTCCCGCTGTGTCTGCGGCTTTGTCCCGCTGTGTCCCACTGTGTCCCCGCTGTGTCCCGTTCTGTCCCGCTGTGTCCCCGCTGTGTGCCCGCTGTGTCCCTCTGTGTACCCCGCTGTGTCCCACTGTGTCCCGCTGTGTCACACTGTGTTCCGTGTTGTCCCGCTTTGTCCCCCGCTGTGACCTCGCTTTGTTTCCCGCTGTGTCCCGCTGTGTACCACTCTGTGACCCCCGCTGTGTCCCGCTCTGTACCCGCTGTGTCCCGCTATGTTCCCGCAGTGTCCCCGCTGTGTCCCGCTGTGTCCTCGCTGTGTCCACCGCTGTGTCCCGTTGTGTCCTCAGCTGTGTACCCCTCTGTGTCCCGCTGTGTCCCCTCTGTATCGACGCTGTGTCCTGCTGGGTCCCGCTGTGTCCTCGATGTGTTCCCCGTTGTGTCCCGCTGTGTCCCCCGCTGTGTCCCTCGCTCTGTCCCTGCTGTGTCCCTGCTGTGTCCCCTCTGTGTCCCGCTGTGTCCCGCTTTGTCCTCGCTGTGTCCCAAACTGTGTACTGCTGTGTCCCGCTGTGTCCTGCTGTGTCCCCGCTTTGTCCCACTGTGTCCCCCGCTGTGTCCCGCTGTGTACCTTTGTGTCCCGCTGTGTCCCGGTGTGTCCCACTGTGTCCGCGCTGTGTTCCCGTCTGTGTCCCGCTGTGTACCCCTCTGTGTCCCCCGCTGTGTCCCGCTGTGTCCCCCGCTGTGACCCGCTGTGTCCCGCTTTGTCCCCCGCTGTGTCCCCACTGTGTGCCCCCTGTGTCCCGCTGTGTACCCCGCTGTGTCCAGCTGTGTTCCCGCTGTGTCCCGCTGTGTCCCCTCTCTGTCCCCTGCTGTCCCCCTTTGTGTCTCCCGCTGTGTCCCCTCTCTGTCCCCTGCTGTCCCCCGCTGTGTCTCCCGCTGTGTCCCGCTGTGTCCCGCTGTGTCGCCCGCTTTGTCCCGCTGTGCCCCTGCAGTGTCCTCGCTGTGTCACACTGTGTCACACTGTGTCCCGTGGTGTCCCGCTTTGGCCCCCGGTGTGACCTCGCTGTGTTTCTCGCTTTGTCCCGCTGAATACCCTTCTGTGTCCCCCGCTGTGTCCCGCTGTGTACCCCGCTCTGTCCAGCTGGGTCCTCTCTTTGTCCCTCGCTGTCTCCTGCTTTGTCCCACGCTGTGTCCCGCTGTGACCCGCTGTGTCCTCACTGTGTCCCCTGCTGTGTCCCGCTGTGTTCCCCGCTGTGACCCGCTGTGTCCCGCTGTGTCCCCCACTGTGTCCCTGCTGTCTCCCCGCTGTGTCCCACTGTGTCCCGCTGTGTCCCGCTGTGCCCCCACTGTGTCCCGTTGTGTCCTCAGTGTGTACCACGCTATGTAACGCTGCTTCCCGCTGTATCGACGCTGTGTCCCGTTGTGTCCCGCTGTGTCCTCGCTGTGTTCCCCACTGTGTCCCGCTCTGTCCCCCGCTGTGTCCTCGCTGTGTCCCCTGTTGTGTCCCGCTGTGTCCTCACTGGGTAGCCCACTGTGTCCCGCTGTGTCCCCCGCTGTCCCCCGCTGTGGCCCGCTGTGTCCCGCTGTGTCCCCCGCTTTAACTTGCTGTGTCGCGCAGTGTCCCCGCTGTGTCCCGCTGTGGAACACTGTGTCCCGTGGTGTCCCATTTTGTCCCACGCTTTGTCCCCAGCTGCGTCCCCTCTGTGTCGCCGCTGTATCCCCTCTCTGTCCTCTGCTGTCCGTCCTCTGCTGTCCCCCGCTGTGTCCCCCGCTGTGTCCCCCACTGTGTCCCGCTGTGTCCCGCTGTGTCCCCCGCTGTGTCCCCACTGTGTGCCCCCTGTGTCCCACTGTGTACCCCGCTGTGTCCAGCTGTGTTCCCGCTGTGTCCCGCTGTGACCCGCTGTGTTCCCAGCTGTGTCCCGCTGTGTACCCCTCTGTGTCCCCCTCTGTGTCCCGCTGTGTTCCCCGCTGTGTACCGCTGTGTCCCCCGCTGTGTCCCTGCTGTGTCCCCGCTGTGTCCTGCTGTATACTGCTGTGTCCCCCGCTGAGTCCCGCTGTGTCCCCGCTGTGTCCCGCTGTGTTCCCCATGTGTCCCCCGCTGTGTCCCACTGTGTCCCACTGTGTCCCCCACTGTTTCCCCCGCTGTGTCCGGCTGTGTCCCCCGCTGTGTCCCTCAGTGTCCACTGCTGTGTCCCCACTGTGTCCCGCTTTTTCCCCGGCTGTGTCCCGCTGTGTCTTCACTGTGTCCCCCGCTGTATCCCGCTGTGTCCTCGCTGTGTCCCCAGCTGTGTCCCGTTGTGTCCCCCGCTTTGTCCCGCTGTGTCCCACTGTGTCCCCGCTGTGTCCCGCTGTGTCCCGCTGTGTCCCCGGTGTGCCGGCTGTGTCCCGCTGTGTACCCCGCTGTGTCCAGCTATGTCACCGCTGTGTCCCGCTGTGGCCCATCTCTGTCTCCGCTGTCCCCCGCTGTGTCCTCCGCTGTGTGCCACTGTGTCCCGCTATGTCCCCCGCTTTGTCCTGCTGTGTCCCCGCAGTGTCCTACTGGGTCCCGCTGTGTCCACGCTTTGTCCCCGATGTGTCCCATTGTGTTCCGCTGTGTCCCGCTGTGACCCCACTGTGTCCCGTTGTGTCCAAAGCTGTGTACCACGCTGTGTAACGCTGTGTCCCCGCTGTATCGACGCTGTGTCCGGCTGTGTCCCGCAGTGTCACCCACTGTGTCCCCCGCTGTGTCCTCGCTGTGTTCCCCGCTGTGTACCGCTGTGTCCTCGCTGGGTCCCCCGCTGTGTCCCACTGTGTCCCCCGCTGTGTCCCGCTGTGTCCCGCTCTGTCCCTGTTGTGTCCCGCTGTGTCCTGCTGTGTCCTCGCTGTGTTCCCCGCTGTGTACCGCTGTGTCCTCGCTTTGTCCCGCTGTGTCCCACTGTGTCCCCACTGTGTCCCGCTGTGTCCCGCTCTGTCCCCGGTGTGCCCGCTGTGTCCCGCTGTGTACCCCGCTGTGTCCAGCTATGTCACGGCTGTGTCCCGCTGTGGCCAATCTCTGTCTCCGCTGTCCCCCGCTGTGTCCCCCGCTGTGTGCCACTGTGTCCCGCTATGTCCCCCGCTTTGTCCTGCTGTGTCCCCGCAGTGTCCCCGCTGTGTCCTGCTGTGTCACACTGTGTCCCGTGGTGTCCCACTTTGTCCCCCGCTGTTTCCCCCGCTGTGTCCTCCGCTGAGTCCCCTCTGTATCGACGCTGTGTCCCGCTGTGTCCCGCTGTGTCCTCGCTGTGTTCCACGCTGTGTCCCGCTGTGTCACCTGCTGTGTCCCCCGCTGTGTCCTCGCTGTGTCCCCCGCTGTGTCCTTGCTGTATCCCCCACTGTGTCCCGCTGTGTTCCCAGCTGTGTCCCGCTGTGTACCCCTCTGTGTCCTGCTGTCTTCCCCGCTGTGTCCCGCTGTGTCCCGCTGTGTCCCCCGCTGTGTCCCTGCTGTGTCCCCGCTGTGTCCTGCTGTATACTGCTGTGTCCCCCGCTGAGTCCTGCTGTGTCCCTGCTGTGTCCCGCTGTGTTCCTCATGTGTCCCCCGCTGTGTCCCACTGTGTCCCACTGTGTCCCCCACTGTTTCCGCCGCTGTGTCCGGCTGTGTCCCCCGCTGTGTCCCGCTGTGTCCACTGCTGTGTCCCCGCTGTGTCCCACTGTGTCCCCCGCTTTGTCCCGCTGTGTCCCACTGTGTCCCCACTGTGTCCCGTTGTGTCCCGCTGTGTCCCCGCTGTGTGCCCGCTGTATCCCTCTGTGTACCCCGCTGTGTCCAGCTGTGTACCCGCTGTGTACCGCTGTGTCCCCTCTCTGTCCTCTGCTGTTCCCCGCTGTGTCCCCCGCTGTGTCCCGCTGTGTCCCGCTGTGTCCCGCTGTGTCACACTGTGTTCCGTGTTGTCCCGCTTTGTCCCCCGCTGTGACCTCGCTTTGTTTCCCGATGTGTCCCTCTGTGTACCACTCTGTGACCCCGCTGTGTCCCGCTCTGTACCCGCTGTGTCCCGCTATGTTCCCGCAGTTTCCCCGCTGTGTCCCGCTGTGTCCTCGCTGTGTCCACACTGTGTCCCGTTGTGTCCTCAGCTGTGTACCCCGCTGTGTCCCGCTGTGTCCCCTCTGTATCGACGCTGTGTCCTGCTGGGTCCCGCTGTGTCCTCGATGTGTTCCCCGTTGTGTCCCGCTGTGTCCCCCGCTGTGTCCCCCGCTGTGTCCCTGCTTTGTCCCTGCTGTGTCCCCGCTGTGTCCCGCTGTGTCCCGCTTGGTCCTCGCTGTGTCCCAAGCTGTGTACCGCTGTGTCCCCCGCTGTGTCCCGCTGTGTCCTGCTGTGTCCCCGCTGTGTACCACTGTGTCCCCCGCTGTGTCCCGCTGTGTACCGCTGTGTCCCGCTGTGTCCTGCTGTGTCCACGCTGTGTTCCCGGCTGTGTCCCGCTGTGTACCCCTCTGTGTCCCCTGTTTTGTCCCGCTGTGTCCCCCGCTGTGACCCGCTGTGTCCCGCTTTGTCCCCTGCTGTGTCCCCACTGTGTGCCCCTTGTATCCCGCTGTGTACCCCGCTGTGTCCAGCTGTGTTCCCGCTGTGTCCCGCTGTGTCCCCTCCCTGTCCCCTGCTGTCCCCCTTAATGTCTCCCGCTGTGTCCCCTCTCTGTCCCCTGCTGTCCCCCGCTGTGTCTCCCGCTGTGTCCCGCTGTGTCCCGCTTTGTCGCCCGCTTTGTCCCGCTGGGCCCCTGCAGTGTCCCCGCTGTGTCACAAATGTGTCACACTGTGTCCCGTGTTGTCCCGCT
>NW_012290568.1:0-4313 GCF_000151885.1 Dipodomys ordii | reverse complement strand
GCTGGGTCTCCCGCTGGGTTCCGCTGTGTCCCCCGCTGTGTCCCGCTATTTCCCGCTGTGTCCTCGCTGTGTCCCCCGCTGTGTCCCGTTGTGTTCCTAGCTGTGTACCCCGTTGTGTCCTGCTGTATCGACTCTGTGTCCCACTGGGTCCCGCTGTTTCCTTCCTGTGTTCCCCGCTGTGTCTCGCTGTGTCCCCGCTGTATCGACGCTGTGTCACCGCTGTGTCCCGCTGTGTCACGCTGTGTACCCCGCTGTGTCCAGCTGTGTCACCGCTGTGTCTCGCTGTGGCCACTCTCTCTCTCCGCTGTCCCCCGCTGTGTCCCCCGCTGTGGCCCGCTGTGTCCCACTTTGTCCCCCGCTTTGTCCTGCTGTGTCCCGCAGTGTCCCCGCTGTGTCCCGCTGTGTAACACTGTGTCCCGTGTTGTCCCACTTTGTCCCACGCTGTGTCCCCCGCTGAGTCCCCTCTGTGTCGCCGCTATGTCCCCCTGTGTCCTCGCTGTGTCCCCCGCTGTCTCCGGCTTTGTCTCCCGCTGTGTTCCGCTGTGTCCGGCTGTGTCCCCGCTGTGTCCCCAGCTGTGTCCCGCTGTGTCCTGCTGTGTCCTCCCTGTGTCTCCAGCTGTGTACCCCACTGTGTCCCACTGTGTCCCGGCTGTATCGATGCTAGGTCCCGCTTTGTCCCGCTGTGTCCCACTGTGTCCCCGCTGTGTCCCGCTGTGTCCCGCTGTGTCCCCGGTGTGACCGCTGTGTCCCGCTGTTTACCCCGCTGTGTCCAGCTATGTCACCGCTGTGTCCCGCTGTGGCCCATCTCTGTCTCCGCTGTCCCCCGCTGTGTCCCCTGCTGTGTGCCACTGTGTCCCGCTATGTCCCCCGCTTTGTCCTACTGTGTCCCCGCAGTGTCCCCGCTGTGTCCCGCTGTGTCTTACTGTGTCCCGTGGTGTCCCTCTTTGTACTCCGCTGTGTTCCCCGCTGAGTCCCCTCTATGTGGCCGCTGTGTCCCGCTGTGTGCTCGCTGTGTCCCCCGCTGTCTCCCGCTTTGTCCCCCGCTGTGTTCCGCTGTGTCCCGCTGCGTCCTCGCTGTGTCCCCCGCTGTGTCCCGCTGTGTCCCCCCTATGTCCCCAGCTGTGTTCAACTGTGTCCCGCTCTGTACCCCGCTGTGTCCCGCTATGTTCCCGCAGTGTCCCGCTGTGTCCCGCTGTGTCCTCAATGTGTCCCCCGCTGTGTCCTGTTGTGTCCCCAGCTGTGTACCTCGCTGTGTCCCGCTGTGTCCCCGCTGTATCGAGGCTGGGTCCCGCTGGGTCCCGCTGTGTCCTCCCTGTGTCCCCTGCTGTGTCCCGCTGTGTCCGCCATTGTGTCCCGTTGTGTCTACTGCTTTGTCCCCACTGTGTCCCGCTGTGTCCCACTGTGTCCTCGCTGTATCCCACGCTGTGTTCCACTGTGGCCTCGCTTTTTTCCCCGCTGTGTCCCGCTGTGTACTCCTCTGTGTCCCCCGCTGTGTCTCGCTGTGTCCCCCGCTGTGTCCATGCTCTTTCCCCTCTGTGTCCCGCTGTGTCCCGCTGTGTACTGCTGTGTCCCCCGCTGTGTCACGCTGTGTCCTTTTGTGTCACGCTGTTTCTCCACTGTGTCCCTGCTGTGTCCCTCTGTGTACCCCGCTGTGTCCAGCTTTGTCCCCGCTGTGTCTCACTGTGTCCCATGCTCTGTCCCACATTGTGTCCCGCAGTGTCCCCCGCTGTGTCCCGCTGTGTCCCCCGCTGAGTCCCCGTTGTGTCACCGCTGTGTCCCGCTGTGTTCTCGCTGTGTCCCCTGCTTTCTCCCTCTCTGTCCCCCGCTGTGTCTCACGCTTTGTCCCTTCTGTGTCCCACTGTGTCCCGCTGTGTCCGGATGTGCCCCCACTGTGTCCCGTTGTGTCCAAAGCTGTGTACCACGCTGTGTAACGCTGTGTCCCCGCTGTATCGACGCTGTGTCCCGCTGTGTCCTCGCTGTGTTTCCCGCTGTGTCCCGCTGTTTCCCCCGCTGTGTCCCCCGCTGTGTCCTCGCTGTGTCCCCTGCTGTGTCCCGCTGTGTCTTCACTGGGTCCCCAGCTGTGTCCCGCTGTGTCCCCTGCTGTGTCCTGCTGTGTCCGGCTGTGTCCCGCTCTGTCCCCGCTGTGTCCCGCTGTGTCCCGCTGTGTCCCCGCTGTGTGCCTGCTGTGTCCCGCTGTGTCTGCCGCTT
This sequence comes from Dipodomys ordii, assembly GCF_000151885.1. Lineage (NCBI taxonomy): Eukaryota > Metazoa > Chordata > Mammalia > Rodentia > Heteromyidae > Dipodomys > Dipodomys ordii. Next base: position 2,105 of record NW_012290568.1, on the reverse strand, counting down.
TGTCCCGCTGTGTCCCACTGTGTCCCCGCTGTGTCCCGTTGTGTCCCGCTGTCTCCCCGCTGTGTGCCTGCTGTGTCCAGCTGTGTACCTGCTGTGTCCCGCTGTGTCCCCTCTCTGTCCTCTGCTGTTCCCCGCTGTGTCCCCCGCTGTGTCCCGCTGTGTCACACTGTGTTCCGTGTTGTCCCGCTTTGTCCCCCGCTGTGACCTCGCTTTGTTTCCCGATGTGTCCCGCTGTGTACCACTCTGTGACCCCGCTGTGTCCCGCTCTGTACCCGCTGTGTCCCGCTATGTTCCCGCAGTGTCCCCGCTGTGTCCCGCTGTGTCCTCGCTGTGTCCACCGATGTGTCCCGTTGTGTCCTCAGCTGTGTACCCCGCTGTGTCCCGCTGTGTCCCCTCTGTATCGACGCTGTGTCCTGCTGGGTCCCGCTGTGTCCTCGATGTGTTCCCCGTTGTGTCCCGCTGTGTCCCCCGCTGTGTCCCCCGCTGTGTCCCTGCTGTGTCCCTGCTGTGTCCCCGCTGTGTCCCGCTGTGTCCCGCTTTGTCCTCGCTGTGTCCCAAGCTGTGTACCGCTGTGTCCCCCGCTGTGTCCCGCTGTGTCCTGCTGTGTCCCCGCTGTGTCCCACTGTGTCCCCTGCTGTGTCCCGCTGTGTACCGCTGTGTCCCGCTGTGTCCTGCTGTGTCCACGCTGTGTTCCCGGCTGTGTCCCGCTGTGTACCCCTCTGTGTCCCACGCTGTGTCCCGCTGTGTCCCCCGCTGTGACCCGCTGTGTCCCGCTTTGTCCCCTGCTGTGTCCCCACTGTGTACCCCTTGTGTCCCGCTGTGTACCCCGCTATGTCCAGCTGTGTTCCCGCTGTGTCCCGCTGTGTCCCCTCTCTGTCCCCTGCTGTCCCCCTTAGTGTCTCCCGCTGTGTCCCCTCTCTGTCCCCTGCTGTCCCCCGCTGTGTCTCCCGCTGTGTCCCGCTGTGTCCCGCTGTGTCGCCCGCTTTGTCCCGCTGGGCACCTGCAGTGTCCCCGCTGTGTCACACTGTGTCACTCTGTGTCCCGTGTTGTCCCGCTTTGGCCCCCGCTGTGACCTCGCTCTGTTTCTCGCTGTGTCCCGCTGTGTACCCTTCTGTGTCCCCCGCTGTGTCCCGCTGTTTACCCCGCTGTATCCAGCTGGGTCTTCGCTTTGTCCCTCGCTGTCTCCGGCTTTGTCCCACGCTGTGTCCAGTGGTGTCCCAGTTTGTCCTTCGCTGTGTCCCCAGGTGAGTCCCCGCTGTGTCCCGCTGTGTCCCCCACTGGGTCCCGCTGTGTCCCCACAGGGTCACCGCTGTTTCCCGCTGTGACCTGCTGTGTTCCGTGGTGTCCCGCTTTGTCCCCCGCTGTGTGTCCCGCTGAGTCCCCGCTGTGTCCCCCGCTTTGTACCAGTGTCCGTGCAGTGTCCCCGCTGTGTCCCGCTGTGTCACACTGTCCCGTGGTGTCGTGCTTTGTCAACCGCTGTGTCCCCCACTGAGTCCCCTCTGTGTCGCAACTGTGTCCTGCTGTGTCCTCGCTGTGTCCCCCGCTGTCTCCCACTGTGTCCCCCGCTGTATCCCGCACCCCACTGTACCGCTGTGTCCTCGCTGTGTCCCCCACTGTGTCCAGCTGTGTCCTCCGTGTATCCCAAGCTGTGTCCCGCTGTGTCCCTCTGTGTACCCCGCTGTGTCCCACTATGTTCCCGCAGTGTCCTCGCTGTGTCCCGCTGTGTCCCACTTGTCCTCGCTGTGTCCCCGGCTGTGTCCCTTTGTGTCCCCAGCTGTGTACCCCGCTGTGTCCTGCTGTGTCCCCACTGTATCGACGCTGTGTCCTGCTTGGTCCCGCTGTGTCCTCGCTGTGTTCCTCGTTGTGTCCCGCTGTGTCCCCCGCTGTGTCCCCTCTGTGTCCCTGCTGTGTCCCTGCTGTGTCGCCGCTGTGTCCTGCTGTGTCCTGCTGTGTTTTCGCTGTGTCCCACGCAGTGTTCCACTGTGTCCCCCGCTGTGTCCCGCTGTGTCCCGCTGTGTCCCCGCTGTGTCCCGCTGTGTCCCCCGCTGTGTCCCGCTGTGTCCCGCTGTGTCCCTGCTGTGACCCTCTCTGTCCCCGCTGTATTG
>NW_012290567.1:0-11660 GCF_000151885.1 Dipodomys ordii | reverse complement strand
GTTATTTGCATCCTGTGCTCCCAAAACCTCCTCAGCTCTCCCAAATATTTCAAAGAAATCTTTTGACCTATGGCTGATGATACAGAGAGGGCCTGTGAACCAAGCCAGGATGCACATAGGAGCTACTAGAGACTGAAATATGCTGTCTATTTCTCTTTTGTGTCTTGTCTCTTCATTATGGAAGGTGGAGAGTATTCACAACTGAGGCGACAACAAACAGTTCCGTTTTAAGCTACCCAAGTTCTCAGGGCTCTATCTTGTCGTTTTCATCCTGAGCTCCCTAACACTGCTGAGCAATCCCAGAATTGCAAGGAAAAAATTGGCACTGGTTAATGGGGACAGTGTGAGGAGGTTGAAGCCCTGCTAGGATGCAGACCGAAGATGCCTGGGGTAGACCGATGCTGTCTAACTCTCCTTACTGCCCTGTATTACCGTTGGGGAATATGTAGAGCATTTGGATCCTGGTCACCGTCAAACAATAATGTTTAAAATCCCCGAAGTTCTGAGTGCTCTGTATACTTTTGTTTTGTCTTGTTTTGTTTTGTCGGTCGTGGGGCTTGAACTCTAGGCCTGGGCGTTGTCCCTCAGCTCTTCAAGTCAAGGCCAGCGCTCTACCTTGAGCTATAGCGCAACTTCCGGTTTTCTGGTGGTTTATTGGAGATAGGTGTCTCACCTTCTCTCCTGCCCGGGCTTGCTTGCAACCGTGTTCCTCCGATTTCCGGCTCCTGAGTAGATAGGATTACAGCTGTGAGCCACCAGTGCCTGGCTCTATCTTACTCTTTGCATCCTGAGTTCCTAAACACTTGTGACCTCTCTCAGAATTAAAAGAAAAAAATGTCACCTGTTATTTTAGACAGAATGAGGCACTTTCAATATAGCTAGGATGCAGAGCAAAGCTTCTTGGGAAAGCTGGGTGCTGTGAATTTCTCTCTGGAGGGGTGTCTCTTCCTTGGGGAAGGTGTAGAGCCCTCCTTCCCGGAGGGCCTTAAGACTGTTCTAGGGTCCCCATATTCTGAGTACTCTATCTTATCGTTTGTACCTGCGCTCTCTAACACTGGTCACTTCTTCCAGAATTGGAAGAACACAGTTTGGACGGTTTACTGTGGATAGTGCAAGGGTCATTAAGCCCTGCTAAGATTCAGAGCACAGTTGACTCGAACAGATCATGCTTTCTATTTCTACTAAGTGGCTTGTCTCGCTTTCGGAAAAAGTTGAGAGCACTCAGAACTTGCAGACCTTAATACAATTTTCTTTATGTTCTCCAAATTCTGAGTACTCTCTCTTGTTGTTTGCATCCTGTGCTCCCAAACCCTCCACAGCTCTCTCAAATTTGAAAGTAAAACGGATTGTCCACGGGATGGTGACACCAAGAGGTGCTTTGACTCATGTCAGGGTGTGCACAGGGGCTGCTAGTAACCGACTGATGTTGTCAATTTCTTTTCGGGGGTTGGTCTTTTCTTGGTCGACGATATAGAGCATTCAGAACCTTGGCGCCATGAAACAATTTTGTTTTAAGTTCCCCAAATTCTCAGTGCTCTATCTTGTCGTTTTCATCCTGAGCATCCTAACACTGGTCAGCCCACCCTGAACTGCAAGGGAAAAATTCTGACTTGTTACTGTGGACAGTGTAAGGGGCTTGAAGCCCTGCTAGGCTGCAGACCGTTGTCACCTGTGATAGAACCATGCTGTCTATTTCTCTTTCGTGGCTTGTATCTCCTTTGAGGAATTGTAGAGCCTTCAGAACTTGGGCAATATTGTTTACCTCACCAAAGGTCTGAGTGCTCTATGTTGGCGTTTACCACCTGAGATCTCAAAGACTTTTCAACCCTCCCAGTGGTAAGGAGAAAAACGGAACCTGTGATTGTAGACAGGATGAGACACTTTCTGTCTTGCTATTACGCAGACCAGAGCTTATCGGAAGATTGGTGCTGTCAATTTCTCTATAGAGGCGTGTCACTTCTATGGGGAAGGATTAAACCCTCATTGCTTGGGGGCCTTAAAACTGTTCTAAAGTCCCCATGTTCTGAGTGCTCCATCTTTTCTTGTTTTTAAATTTATTTATTTGTTCATTTATTTTTTTTACAAAACAATGTACAGAGGGGTTACCATTACATGTGCAAGATAATGAGTACATTTTTTATAAAGTATTGTAACGTCGTCTTTGTTTCCCATTCCCACCTTTTCCCATCCTCCTCCTTTTCCCCACACAGTCCTCCCCTCTCCCATACCCCCACCACTCACAAACCAATGTTGTAAAGTTCGTTTTGGACATAACGAATTGTCCATCGTATTTTTGCTATGGGTCCACCTGTATCCCTATTGAAACGAATTGTTTTCCCCCTTCCCCTCCACAAATTATACCGACATGAAATACAGTGAAACAGTTGTTATAAAATGGTGGAGAGACTTACAAAGTAAAAAAGAAATGATCTTATGAATGTGTCATAAACAATCGCTTGAAAACAAATAAAAAAAACTTTTGAATACATATATTAGGGTTCAGTTCATTAACATCACCTTATCTGACTTTCTCTGCTTTACTCAAACTTTCGTTTGCATGCTGAACTCGCTAACACTGGTCAGTTCTCCCAGAATTGGAAGACAAAATTGGACTGGTTCCTGTGGATGGACAGTATAAGTGGCTTTCAGCCAAGCTATTATGCCGACCGGAGAAACCTGGGTTAGAAAGATGCAGTCTACTTGTATTTAGAGGCTTACCTCTCCTTTGAGGAAGATGTAGATCATTGAGAATTTGAGCCCTGAAAAACAATTTTGTTTTAAGGCGCCGAATTTCTGTGTTGCTCTATCTAGTCGTTTGCATCCTGTGCTCTCAAACACTTTTCAGCTCTCCCAGAATTGCAAGGAATATAATTGGACCTGTTATTGTTGACAGTATGTGGAACAGGATGTAGATTAGGGCTTAGTGAGAAAGGTCGGCGCTGTCCATATATCTTTGGAGGCTTGTCTCTCCATTGGGGAAGGAGTAGAGCATCCTCACTTTGGGACCTTAAAACTGTTTTAAGGTCACCAATTTCGGAGTGCTCTCTAATGTCGTTTGCATCCTGAGCTGACTAACACAGATCAGCTCTCCCAAAATTGGATGAAACAAATTGGACTGGGCTCTGTGGACAGTGTGAGTGGCATTAAGCCCTGATGGATGCAGACCAGAGTTGCCTGGGCGAGAAAAATGCAGTCTATTTCTATTTAGCGGCTTTTCTCTCCTTTGGGGAAGGTGTAGAGCACTCAAAACTTGGGGACCTTAAAACAAGTTTTGAGTGCTCTTTCTTGTTATTTGCATCCTGTGCTCCCAAAACCTCCTCAGCTCTCCCGAATATTTCAAAGAAATCTTTTGACCTATGGCTGATGATACAGAGAGGGCCTGTGAACCAAGCCAGGATGCACATAGGAGCTACTAGAGACTGAAATATGCTGTCTATTTCTCTTTTGTGTCTTGTCTCTTCATTATGGAAGGTGGAGAGTATTCACAACTGAGGCGACAACAGTTCTGTTTTAAGGTACCCAAGTTCTCAGGGCTCTATCTTGTCGTTTTCATCCTGAGCTCCCTAACACTGCTGAGCAATCCCAGAATGGCAAGGAAAAAATTGGCACTGGTTAATGGGGACAGTGTGAGGAGGTTGAAGCCCTGCTAGGATGCAGACCGAAGATGTCTGGGATAGACCGATGCTGTCTAACTCTCCTTACTGCCCTGTATTACCGTTGGGGAATATGTAGAGCATTTGGATCCTGGTCACCGTCAAACAATAATGTTTTAAATCCCCGAAGTTCTGAGTGCTCTGTATACTTTTGTTTTGTCTTGTTTTGTTTTGTCGGTCGTGGGGCTTGAACTCTAGGCCTGGGCGTTGTCCCTCAGCTCTTCAAGTCAAGGCCAGCGCTCTACCTTGAGCTATAGCGCCACTTCCGGTTTTCTGGTGGTTTATTGGAGATAGGTGTCTCACCTTCTCTCCTGCCCGGGCTTGCTTGCAACCGTGTTCCTCAGATTTCCGGCTCCTGAGTAGATAGGATTACAGCTGTGAGCCACCAGTGCCTGGCTCTATCTTACTCTTTGCATCCTGAGTTCCTAAACACTTGTGACCTCTCTCAGAATTAAAAGAAAAAAATTTCACCTGTTATTTTAGACAGAATGAGGCACTTTCAATATAGCTAGGATGCAGAGCAAAGCTTCTTGGGAAAGCTGGGTGCTGTGAATTTCTCTCTGGAGGGGTGTCTCTTCCTTGGGGAAGGTGTAGAGCCCTCCTTCCCGGAGGGCCTTAAGACTGTTCTAGGGTCCCCATATTCTGAGTACTCTATCTTATCGTTTGTACCTGCGCTCTCTAACACTGGTCACTTCTTCCAGAATTGGAAGAACAAAGTTTGGACGGTTTACTGTGGATAGTGCAAGGGTCATTAAGCCCTGCTAAGATTCAGAGCACAGTTGACTCGGACAGATCATGCTTTCTATTTCTACTAAGTGGCTTGTCTTGCTTTCGGGAAAAGTTGAGAGCACTCAGAACTTGCAGACCTTAATACAATTTTCTTTATGTTCTCCAAATTCTGAGTACTCTCTCTTGTTGTTTGCATCCTGTGCTCCCAAACCCTCCACAGCTCTCTCAAATTTGAAAGTAAAACGGATTGTCCACGGGATGGTGACACCAAGAGGTGCTTTGACTCATGTCAGGGTGCGCACAGGGGCTGCTAGTAACCGACTGATGTTGTCTATTTCTTTTCGGGGGTTGGTCTTTTCTTTGTCGACGGTATAGAGCATTCAGAACCTTGGCGCCATGAAACAATTTTGTTTTAAGTTCCCCAAATTCTCAGTGCTCTATCTTGTCGTTTTCATCCTGAGCATCCTAACACTGGTCAGCCCACCCTGAACTGCAAGGGAAAAATTCTGACTTGTTACTGTGGACAGTGTAAGGGGCTTGAAGCCCTGCTAGGCTGCAGACCGTTTTCGCCTGTGATAGAACCATGCTGTCTATTTCTCTTTCGTGGCTTGTATCTCCTTTGAGGAATTGTAGAGCCTTCAGAACTTGGGCAATATTGTTTACCTCACCAAAGGTCTGAGTGCTCTATGTTGGCGTTTACAACCTGAGATCTCAAAGACTTTTCAACCCTCCCAGTGGTAAGGAGAAAAACGGAACCTGTGATTGTAGACAGGATGAGACACTTTCTGTCTTGCTATTACGCAGACCAGAGCTTATCGGAAGATTGGTGCTGTCAATTTCTCTATACAGGCGTGTCACTTCTATGGGGAAGGATTAAACCCTCATTGCTTGGGGGCCTTAAAACTGTTTTAAAGTCCCCATGTTCTGAGGGCTCCATCTTTTCTTGTTTTTAAATTTATTTATTTGTTCATTTATTTTTTTTAGAAAACAATGTACACAGGGCTTACAATTACATGTGCAAGATAATGAGTACATTTTTTATAAAGTATTGTAACGTCGTCTTTGTTTCCCATTCTCACCTTTTCCCATCCTCCTCCTTTCCTCCCCCACAGTGCTCCCCTCTCCCATACCCCCACCACTCACAAACCAATGTTGTAAAGTTCGTTTTGGACATAACGAATTGCCCATCGTATTTTTGGTATGGGTCCACCTGTATCCCTATTGAAACGAATTGTTTTCCCCCTTCCCCTCCACAAATTATACCGACATGAAATACAGTGAAACAGTTGTTATAAAATGGTGGAGAGACTTACAAAGTAAAAAAGAAATGATCTTATGAATGTGTCATAAACAATCGCTTGAAAACAAGTAAAAAAAAACTTTTGAATACATATATTAGGTTTCAGTTCATTAACATCGCCTTATCTGACTTTCTCTGCTTTACTCAAACTTTCGTTTGCATGCTGAACTCGCTAACACTGGTCAGTTCTCCCAGAATTGGAAGACAAAATTGGACTGGTTCCTGTGGATGGACAGTATAAGTGGCTTTCAGCCAAGCTATTATGCAGACCGGAGAAACCTGGGTTAGAAAGATGCAGTCTACTTGTATTTAGAGGCTTACCTCTCCTTTGAGGAAGATGTAGATCATTGAGAATTTGAGCCCTGAAAAACAATTTTGTTTTAAGGCGCCGAATTTCTGTGTTGCTCTATCTAGTCGTTTGCATTCTGTGCTCTCAAACACTTTTCAGCTCTCCCAGAATTGCAAGGAATATAATTGGACCTGTTATTGTTGACAGTATGTGGAACAGGATGTAGATTAGGGCTTAGTGAGAAAGGTCGGCGCTGTCCATATATCTTTGGAGGCTTGTCTCTCCATTGGGGAAGGAGTAGAGCATTGCCACGCCGACTCCAGTGGAGTCTGCTTAGCATGGGAAACCATCTATCAGACCATATTAGGGGCTTCAGAGACCTATCTCTGAGTTTTGGGACTTCACCGAAGTCTACCTCGGAGAATAGGGCTTCTAAGAGGCCTACTCCTGGAAAAAGGCTGGCAAGCCCCTGGGAAAGATGTGTTTCTGCCTATCTTTTCCTCATAAGAGTGCCTACTAATCTTTTACTGTTTCTACTGCTCTTTGTACTTGCTCATTGTCAACGTTTCCCTATACAAAGCTCTTTCTTAAGAATGTTGACGACTCCAATATCTGATGAGTGTCTTAAAAATATGACTAACTCACCAGAGTTAAGTGCTACCCTGAAACCCCTCTTATGGAGGCTAGTAGACAAGCCATAAGCAAATATAAAAGAATTGGGGGTTTCACGAAGTCACTTCAGCAGAAGGAATTGTTTGTAAGAAACTTACAAGAAGCTGTAGGGCAACTAGAACAGAAGGAATGTATGGCAATTGCTGAGATAACTACTTAGGAGAAAAAACTTCCTACTACTCTCTCATTTACTAAGAGACTTGCTAGATCTAATTCTCCTTGGTGCTTATTATTAAAGAAGGAACAGGAAGGAAAAATCCTATGGGACAATTAAGGCCTCTATAAAAATAAGATAATGGTTAAATGGTGACAAACGTCGAAACCCATTATATTTCTTAGAGATAAGCCGGAAACAAGTGCCTTTCAGGCTACCAGCTGTTGACCACCCAAGAATGAAGCCCTGCAGCAAGATTGTGTAAACTTTTGCCCTTTCAGGCGACCAGCTGGTGACCGCCCAAGAATGAAGCCATGCAGCAAGATTATGTAACCTTTTGCCCTTTCTTATGGAGACTTTTTGCTATAAAAGTTTGTTATCCTCTGCATTAAATCGCACTCAGCGCTCAGCACTCAGCATCCACTCCTAATGTGTGTGAGTTGTCTGTTTGCAATCTCCCCATCCTATTCCAGGTTCCTCCCCTAGGTATCCTCCGTCGTCCCGACAGAACCCGGTCCGCGGCAGGTGGCGCCCAACGTGGGGCTCGAGAGCGGGGCACGAAGTGGTCTCTTAAGTCAAGGAACCTTGGGAGGTATGCATCTCTCTCTCTTTTCCTTTCACCTGGAATAGTAGTCAGAAGCTCGTTGGGGTGCTGCAGGCCCCTCAGTTGTGGCTGAGAAAGATAACGAGTAAATCATGGGGAGTTCATCTTCTAAGTGAATGTAAATCTAAGGTTCCATAAAGACGGAACTCCTCCTTTGAGAGGAAACAAAAAAAGGAAAAAGTGAACGGAACTCCTCCTTTGAGAGGAAACAAAAAACGGAAAAAGGGAACCGTTGAAAAAGTGAATGTAAATCTAAGTTCCATAAAGATGGAACTCCTCCTTCGAGAGGAAACAAAAAACGGAAAAGGGAACCATTGAAAAAGTGAATGTAAATCTAAGTTCCATAAAGAGGGAACTCCTCTTCAAGAGGAAACAAAAAAAATGGACAGAGGGGCAACCAGGCCCTCCCCAAGAGAATAAGAAACAATTAGATCATTTGATACAATTTTCATATTTCAGGAATGGTGAAAGCCTGCAGGTGTGGTCTTGTGGCTGGCGGAGAGTCTTGGCGGACGCGCTATAAGACTGCCAGCGGGGCCAGTGGGAGACGTCCCCTGGACCCCTGGGTGGGGCTGTCCTTGAGATCGGGTAGAGGGGGTTCGAGTCCCCCTGATTGGCCGATTCTCTCTGGTTAGAAGCCCTTCTGGACAGACTGTCTGACCAGCAGTCTGACGCGCTTGCTGTCTGTCTTGAGTGTGCGTATATGTCTTCTGTTAACTCTAATTTGAATCTTAGGCACGCAGCCCTGGGGCCAGTGGATGAGGGGCTTACTGATCCCCTAGACCAGAGGAAGAGTGCGCATTTCCCGCTTTAATTGCCCCATCCACCTTTTTAGAATTCCAGGAGTGCCCGGGACCAGATCGCCCCCCTCCCCAGAGAAAGCGTGACCAAGTGCGCGTACATTACCAACCCTCGTATGCAGTGTGTATGTGTGTGTGTGTGTAATTTTAACTTCTTTTTCTTTCTTATCTCGGTTTTATTAATTTGGACACTCCTTGTCCCAGAGATGGGGCAAGGACAAAGCAAGCTTACTCCTCTCAACTTCCTGCTCAGTCATTTCAAAGAGGTAAAAGAGAGGGGGTATAATTCGAGTATAATTGGAAATCTCAGAAGAATCTAAAAAGAATAAATTCTCTGGAATAAGTAGACAGGGTTCGAGTCCCCTGGTAAGTGGTGAGATGTCACCCCATTCACTGAGACCTGATTTTGTCTTTGTGGCCACTTGTTTGTCTTGTTTAGTGTGTGTGTTCGTTTTATGTTTTCTGAGGTAGGGAAGTTTTGGGTGAGTGTGGCAGGCTCACTCAGCAGACTCTGGATTCAGCTTGCTGAATGAGAACAGCACAGAGATTCAAAAGACTAATTAGTTAATTGTCTTGCTAGATAAGCAAGCTCTGGGAAAATGAAGCGCAACAAAGGTACCTAGTTTAAAAGAAATACTGTCCTAAATTTTTGTTTAAAAACTTTAAAAGGTGTACGTACAACTGATTTTGATTTTTGCGCGCTTTAAGATCTATGTGAGTGTTTTGTGTGTGTCTATGAACGTGTTCAAAAAAAAAATTGTCAGCATGCTGTAACAATTGGCTGAATTTTAATTTGAAAAATTCAAAAGGTTATGAGGTTTGGACATTACCAAAGTTTTTAAAAAATCTTCATATTGTTTTAAATGGCTTTTTAAAGATTCTTTAACTTGCAAATTAGAAAATCTGGTATTTTAAAAGACTAATGTTTTAAAATGCATAAGACTGTTTATACTGTAATCAAGTTATCTGGTTTAACATAAATGCATTGGCTGTTTGGGATCTAATTCCCTTGGCTAAAATTTGGGGATAAATATTAGAAATTTAAATGTAAAGGTTAGTTTAACACTGTCAAAGATGTTACCTGTTCTGTCTATCTAAAACTGTGTATTTCATTTGAGAACCAAGAGAAGAGACGGGGAAAAACTTAGAAACCAACAAAAGACCTATCTTTAGGGGTGAAGGGTGAACAAGCAAAAGTGCAGTTCAGCTGGTCATGCATGGTGGGACAGGCCCTGGGAGGAGTCCACGCATGATGAGCCAAGCTGGCGCAAACGCAGTTCATCTAACCCTAAAGAGTCGGATTGGGTGTGTGCCCATTCCATAGGAGGGGCTGAGTGGCCCATCTTTGTTCTGTCTCTTTTCCTTGCAGGTAGACACTGAAAACATGATGGTTAAAATGAGTGATGTGATGATCTGATTAGTATTGCTAAAACTTCCCCTTGAATGTGTTAACATTAAAATTAGGAAGGCCTTAAAAAGAGGGTTGAAAAGTTATTTGTATAATGTGACTTGTCTTTAATGTTTTACAATTAGGATGTTTTTAAAAGTCATAAAGATGCTAAGTCTAGCTTTTTGGTTCAGTTATGATGATTGTTATTTTCCCATTAAGGAAAAATTGTCATTTAAATTTAAAAATCTTAATGTGTGTCTGTTTTAAAACAAGCAATCAAGAGGCAATGAGTGACACTTGGCCTCAAGATTTCAAGGGATCTTTTCAAAATGCAAATGAAAACTAAAGTATAAAATATTAAAGGTGATTAATAAGAGGGTTTAAAAAAATTAGGAAGGGATTTTTGGATATAAAGTTTAAATGTAAAATTGTTCTTAACATTGGCCTCAATGTGCACAAAGGAAAAATTAGGATTACCAAAATAATTGCTATTTTAGTTTGCTCTTATAGGTGTTTTAAGTTTCCAGCAAGCCCAGAGCAAAGCACAGAGGATTCTTACAAGTTGTCAGATGTAACTTTGACTCTTAATAAGTTTCAGGTAAGAGCATGCTTAAAAGCTACTTCTATGTTGACCCCCTTGTTGCTTTTAATTGGAGTAAAGTGGCCTTTTATAAGACTCATTGATGTGCAAACTGGTTCAAAGCCAGCCCGGGCAGAAAAAGGTTCCTGTGAGACTGTCACCTCTACTCAGCCAGCAGAGTACTAGCCCTGGACTGAAGAGTCAGGGGACAGTACTCAAGCCCCAAGCTGGAGACTCACAGTGGCAGAGTACTAGCCCTGGACTGAAGAGTTAGGGGACAGCATTCAAGCCCCGAGTCTGGGACTCAAAGTGGCAGAGTGCTAGCCTTGAGCTGTAGAGCTGAGGGACAGTGCTCAGGCCCTGAGTTCAAATCCAGTGACCAGCTAAAGGAAAATGCCAATGAGGCATTTATCCCAATGTGGAGAAGACACTCCTGGGACAAAAGCAATGGAGGAGCATCCAGAAGCAGTAAGCCACTGCTTGGATAGCAGAAATGTCAGATCCTAGAGTCATTTGTGCATGGCCTTTCAAAACTGGTCAGAGCCGGGAGATCATAGGAAGATAGCTTGGAAGCATGCCTTTGTTCATGACTACCTTGTAAGGGACAGGAACTTGTCAGTCCTCTGTGATAGTAAAAAGCTAATGTTATAAAATATGGGGAATAGTTTAAATTTCAACCCCTTTATGTGCCAAAAAGCTCTAATTGGCAGCTCTAATTGAGCTGACACTAATTACAAAAAATTCATCTGCTCAGGAAAAAGTTTGTAAACCTGAGAGTGTGTTTCTATTGATATCTGTCTAAAGGCCTGCAAAGGTAATTTAGGCATTGTTGAGATCATTAGAGATCACATTCCTAAGCCATCTAAAAAGATGCTTTTACAAACCAGAGTGCTAAACAAGCTACACTGCTGTAGCTGGAAAAAAGGTCTGTGCAGTTGTCAAAAGATAAATATTGTTCTTAATGACATCTAACCCTGATGGCCTCTTTGTAAAATAGGCTAAGGTTATAGGTTCCTGGCTAGGTTAAGATCAACGCCCCTAAAGTCAGCTTGAAGAAGTTACAGAAGATGGACCTTCGCCCTTCTACCCCCATATTAAGATCAAGGGTCCAGAGTCAGTTTTGGAGAAATGAGGCAAAATTAAAAAAAAAAAGGGGGCAAATGCCACGCCGACTCCAGTGGAGTCTGCTTAGCATGGGAAACCATCTATCAGACCATGATAGGGGCTTCAGAGACCTATCTCTGAGTTTTGGGACTTCACCGAAGTCTACCTCGGAGAATAGGGCTTCTAAGAGGCCTACTCCTGGAAAAAGGCTGGCAAGCCCCTGGGAAAGATGTGTTTCTGCCTATCTTTTCCTCATAAGAGTGCCTACTAATCTTTTACTGTTTCTACTGCTCTTTGTACTTGCTCATTGTCAACGTTTCCCTATACAAAGCTCTTTCTTAAGAATGTTGACGACTCCAATATCTGATGAGTGTCTTAAAAATAT